>NW_016157657.1:0-68950 GCF_001687245.7 Rhagoletis zephyria | reverse complement strand
TTATAGCTGGTTTTTGTCGCTGATAGAAAAGACAAGTATCAAACCCCTAAACGTTTGTATACTGCCTTTGCGGTTGCAATGGCCTACGCTGGCTGTGCACGAATTTCGAAGCCGCATATAAATACACATGGATGCCAAAAAATTGGACGACTCAAAACTTGCCCATAGTGAACTCATTTTAATGAATTTATTTTTAAAATATTTAACTGTGTTAAAGCTAAATATTTATCATAATTTTATTGTTTGAAGAGATCTGAGAGGTAATATTTTTATTCGATTAATAAATATTTATTTTTAACGATTTTATAGCAATTCTACGCAAACACGAATTTTTCACATGTAAAACATATGGAAAACCCTAAAACTCCCCGACGACCCGAATAAATACTAACCGTTTTTCTTATTTTCAGTTTTCTATAATTCTGGGGTGGCAGTAAGAAAATTCCAAAAAGGAGGTTTTCCTGTATAATATTAGACCAGCCTTATGTACTATATATAAATATACATATGTATGTATGTATATACACATGTATGCCAAAATAAATTTGGGCGACTCAAAACTTGCCAAAATAAACTTCTTCTAATGACATCACCGCACTAAAGTGAGCTTTTGCAATTCTTAGCAGAACATGCTACGTTCTTGGGTTCATTACTATAATAAAATATGCGTGTTTCAAGATGTTCTAGAGATAGTACGATTTGCTGCTGGATTAAATCTAGATTTTTTGTTGATTCGAAAATATTTATTATTTAGGAACATTTTGTTAAAATGCGTAGTAAATTCATACATACATATCTACATACATATGTATGTTATACGTAATCGCAATTCCCCACACTAATCTTCACACAAACTTATTTCTGTTTGCTCCATTCTGCAGTTATCCGTCAATTTTGTTAGTTTAGCCCCGGCGAATGTGGCGGTAATTGACCAGGCTTGATGTTAATGAACTCATTCAATGTCAATTTTTTGTTATACAATACTATTACAAATTCATATTGGTGTGAATAGTAAGAAAACTCGTGAGCCATAAACAGCAGAGAGAGAAGTACGTCATAGAGAGAAAAACGCGTACATATACATATAAACTTGTATATGCACGCACTAATATACATACATATATGTACATAAGTGTGTATTCTGAGTTTGGATGCATACATACATATGTAGTTATTTTTTTAAACATGTATGTATTTGCAAATACATATGTATGTATGTATTGTCGGCCACTGGTTTTACTGGAACATGAAATTGTTCATAGTTGGCGGAGATTATAAAATTCGATTTCGAACTCGGTCCATCTTAATATTTATAGTAAAATGTGTGCTTAGTTGTATGTATGTAGATAAATATGTATTTCTCACAATAGAATATTTATGGTGCAACATTGGGCACGTTCAGAAGGCGCAACAGCTCAGTAACTGTTGCGATTGCACCTTCTGAACGCGTTGTTTTGTACTTCTGATCAACTGAACAGTTGCGTGTTAGATGATCGTAATTTTTTTCTGATCATTTGAGACATCATGTTGTGTGTTGTTGAATTTGACAGCTANCAAGCAACGGTTGCGCTCAACTACTGCGCCTTCTGAACCTACCCATTAAATTTAACATTTATTCACATTACATAATATGTAGAAACTATGTATGTACATACTTTTTATATATTTAAAAATGCATACATATCTACATACATATGTTCATAAGAGCGTACATACATACATATGATTTAAAAAAAAAAAAAATGTTTGTTCCAAATTTAAGTGCATTCGTACTTATTTCACTGCAAGTACTTTTATGCTAACTTTAAAAGTCTTGCTTCTCTTATAAATTGTCTAAAAATTTTGGGCTTTTGCATTAATAATGGCCATATTTCCATATACATATGTTTGTATGGATGTATGTATGTAAATATGTATGTATGTAGTTATTCTTTAATTACATTCTGCATTCGCTGTTATGGAATGGGAATCGCCACTGCAATAAAATATTGTGTTATCTAAATGCATATGCACATATTTGTGTAGGTACGAATATACACACAAATATATGTATGTCACATCTGTGCATTAATACTCAAATGTAGCTGCAACTTATTTATATATGTAGTACGATCAAATTATATGTATGAATGCGCGCATCTGTATATATGCACATGCGGCTATTTTACCTAAGTATGTACAAACATACACACATACATATGTATGTACATATGCATGCATTTGAATGTGCCGCATACGAAGTTCGCAGCCCTGTTTTACTACAAAACAGTTCAATGCACTTACCGATATGTGTCATCAACCTCTTCCACTTATTTAGGTTAGGCACAGTGTGGCATAAAACTGTCTTCGATAAAACAGATTCCCACAATACTCTCTAGAACACACTTACAATAGTTCTCAAAACCAGATAAACATGAGAGAGCTTACACGAATAACAGGAGAGAGTATTTTTAGTTGAAACTTTAAGTTGTGCAAATACATAATGTTTTCCATTTGTGTCAGTGTGCATGCTTACACGAGAAAATGCGTGCGAGAATCATGAGCTAAAACGGTTGGATATAGCTGTATTATTAGATACTCAATAACTTTGCATATATTTAGGGGCAACAGTTCTTTTTAAGCAATATTTATTATTGGCTCATCATATTTAAACTCCTTGAGGTATGCAACGAAATACTGTTATCTTAATGAGTATTAACGGGAGTTTATTGCCATAGCAACTTGTGTACATGCGTACATACATACATACATAAGTAATTGCTGGTTGATCTGGTAAATGTTTGATGAAAAGAATTTTCCAGACGCTTTTCGATAACTGTTTTTCTAGCTTTTACATATAGCTTTGGCGGAAACAGATTGATTCTTATATAAAAATATTTATATATACATACCTACATATGTACACATTTATCGCACACGTTACACAAAAACGTATTAATTTGTTATTTTGGATGTTTGTCCTTCCAGGAAAATCTAAAGCAAAATTAAATATGTACTGTGTGGTAATTTGTGGAAAAAAATTAAAGTAAAGTCTCCCTTGCTCATATTATTAATATGTGCTACCAAAGAGCTTTTCTCGTTTTCTGAAAAACGGATAATTTTGAGTAAATGCACGTTTGAGGACATACATATGTCCTCCTATGAGAATGTAGTTAGTTAAGTTGGTATGGCTATGTCCGATTGCCTACTATTTCTGGTACATACTATGTAGAGCAGAGGTTCCCAAACTTTTTTCTCGTAGACCCTTTTACAAAACTTTACTGGTTTCGGTGGATCCCCTGCTGCAACATTTCTAACATATTACCAAAGCTCGTCAAAAAATGTGAAGATTGTATCCAGCGATTTTAATTTGCATCGCGGGTGAGTTTCAAAACTAAATTCGGAATGGCAGAAATAAAAATAAAAAGAAAATATTTTCTTGTGTTCCATTTATTAAAACTAGCGTACCCGGCGAACTTCGTCTCGCCCAACATTTATACAATACTTTAACCAACTTCCTGTGGCACATTTATCTGCTCTGATTATGGTTTTTTGGGTCGTCAGAAGGCATATCTTACACTGCCATTTTCGGTTTGCTCAACGGTGCGGCATGTCGAAGTAATTGGATATTCACCGTACTTCTTCTCACTGTACGATGCAGATTGGGATTCCGCTTTTATTTCAGTTGTTCAGGAGCATGAATTCGCGACGCAAGCTCTCAAGGCTGTCGATTAACTTGGGCGCGTTGCTGAGGATTTTGATGTGCACTGCTAATCGCCTATCTTTATAAATTGCGGTTGTGTGAGCCAATGTTTCATAGCCTTATCACGAGTTTAATTTTCCCCCAGCCGGTTCTCTTTTCACTTTTGGTTTCCATGTATTTACTATGGGTGGATGAATAATTTTCGGGTGATTTTTTTTTTTTTTTTGCGAAACTTAGGATAAGGCTGAACACGGACACTGAAGGTACAACGCCGATGCATTAAACTATCTTTGAAGCAATCGATCCATATTCGCAAAAGAAATGTACGCGCCAAATATTCTCATTCCGCCTTATCGTGGGTTTCGCGCGAAATCAAATTCGCCCGAAATTTTTTCATGCGCCCGTAGTGAATACATGGAAACGAAAAGTGACCAGTTCGAGGAAAACGAAGCTTGTGATAAAGCGGATCTCAAATTTTTAATTGGAATTCCATGACACAGTTACTCTAATCTAACATAACTTAACCTGCATAACAGTTTTAGCGTTGATACAATTAAAAAAAAATTCTTGTACAAAGTCTATGGAAAATCTACTTTCCGGAATTTTCCATTCAGAAAATGTTTTCAGTTTTCCTTGGGTTGGCTCATATAGAACAATCCATTCAAGAGCTATGCTCGGTATTACGTTAACAACTTTGTTTTATACATATATATAGAGATTTAAATTTTAAAATAGTTGGCAACCCTCTTCAAAATTTTTTCTTCTGATTAAGAGTGTATTTAAATGCCTTTCATTCCCAGAATGCGTTGCAGTATTTTAACCGATTTATACTTAAGTCCCTAAAATTTTAAGCGGGTGGCAACCCTATAAATTTTTTTTTTTTTTTCCTTCAAAATGGTGTTTTATTCAATCAATTTGATAGAGTATTAGAGAAGGTATGGCGCTTCATTGTCCGGATACAGTGCTTTCAGCTATTTAAACCCCTTTTTTTAATAAATAACTAAATTGATACGAAGTGACCTTTTTTTGGAGGTACGTGAGCTTCACCTCTTCAAAATGAGATATCATTCGCTAAATTTTATAAAATAACCTTTAGAAATAGGTATATAGATAATGTGATTAAACACTTCCAAGTTTTAGAAACAGAGCTCGTAAAATTGTTAAAGTGCTCTCGCGTTCTGAGGAAATATATATAAATTTTTTAAGAGCACTCCGAGCGCTTGCGTTATTTACATTATCTTCTGCCGAATCTAGCAAAATCGGTGACAAACGACCAAGCAAGCAAGAAGCACAAAAAGTGTTCCCCCGTCTTATCGTTTTCAGGGCAGGAAGAGCAAATGGAATTGTCATATACAACAAGTTATCTGCGGTCCCGTCTGCTCAGTGTGAGCAAAAAACGAGATAGACCTTCTGAGATTGAAGGCAACATGAACTTTGCCCACCTGCATCCCCTCGATGCCTCCCAGTCATAGCTGAGCGAAGTTTCTGATGGTGGCCTCGATGGCCAAAGTGGGGAGTGATGTAACTGGTTGCGGCTCGAGGAATGCCTGGTCTAAACCAATTGCGGTACGTATCTTTACCAGGTACTCCCGAGTGGCCTGGCACCCAGAGTAAAGCAAGCTCGTTATGTTTACCAACATAATTAGTCGAGACTTGTATTGCCGAAGTAGTTTGTATACTTAGATATAGGGCTGGTCAATGCATTCAGTGCGGCTTGACTGTCACTGCAAACATGTAAACTTTTCCACCTATTTTCCACCACATAGTCCATAGCTTTGAGGATTGCAAATACCTCAGCCTGGAAGATGGAAGCTTGTCCCCACTGAAGATACCGCAATGTGTGAGTCCGGGCTCAGTACTGGAATTAAACCAGCATACAGCCTCAGGGAACTCAACATTATAGAATCTCTTCACCAAAGGTAATGGTGGAGTACTATCCCGTAGCATTGAAAAGACATAAGTGCTTAAATCTCTGTCGCCAGAAATTTTCACCTCACCCCACTCAGTATTATACCAACATCCGTTTCTTTTTAGTCTGCAGGTGTATTTTAAGGCTTCCCCACATATAAAGACACGTAAGTGTAGCAGTGCGTCAAGAGCACTATACAACACTAAAAAAAAATTAAGTAAAAAAAAAGGCTATCAGCAACCATTTTGGTTCTTTACTATCGAAACCAGATAAATTTTCGTGGACCCCCATATTTTTCTCACGTCGAGTCTCACGTCGAGTATCCCTGGGGGTGCACCTGGACCACTTTGGGAATCACTGATGTAGAGTGTACATACTGTCTATGTACGTTGCATATTGTTGCCGAGTGCGAAAGTCATTGCACTATGCGATACTTACGTTGTAACTACTGTGCTCAGAATAAAATGAAACCAGCACGAATTTTCACGTAGTACTGAAACACGTACATATGAGCAAATCTCACGAGTTTTTTTTTAACTCCCTTCTTTCGGCAGAAAAAAACGCTTTTTATTTCAATAAATGGAGTTCCAGAATTAAGTACAATAAAAAATAAAGCAAGTATTTGAACAATTTTAGCCCCAAAATGTGTATGAAAAAGTGCCGAAATTATTAATTTTTTCATTGTCACTCGCAGAAATCATAATTGTTTTTTTTTTTTTTTAATAACTTTCGGAAGTTTTCAAATAGAATATTCGTATTGGAGCCAGTGGACGTTGGCACCAAATACAAAATATCTGCGAAGTTTCAAGAGTGCACCATGAAATTTAAAAAAAAATAGCAGCATGCAGAATATTAGTCGCAGCTATTTTGTAATTTTTCTATCTACAATTGTTATAATCACGACGAAAGAAATATATAAAAATCTTAAACGCCAATATTTAATTACTTTTAAATAATATGGCTTTTAAATGAAGGCGTGCGAGTAAATGTGTTAGATGACTACGTATGGTGCTACGGGGCATATACGTTACATACGCAACTACGGGTGTATGAGCACGAGTGGTAATTTTTACTTGTTTAGGGCAGTTTTCTCGACTGCCTGCTAAAATTTGACGCCGGTCTGCTTTATCGACTTTTTATCGATTGCTTGTGATAATCATGCGAGCGACACATTTGCCAGGCCGTCGGCCTTTTGTATATCTTTTTTATTATTATGTTTTCATTTAAATACAATTTCGCGATGGAATTTCGTTCTTTATACAAAACTGAAGATAATGCATTTTCTAAGATAGGTGAACTACCATTTTCGACCAAAAGCACTTTTTGTCGAAAAATGTAGCAACTCGTGTGATTTGCTTATATTACACACATAGATCTAAAGTGAGCTAACTCCAAACTCAGAGAGGGAAAAATAGCTTGTGGATCGTACCAATTCAACGCCAATAATATAAAAATAGGTATAACAGTGGTCAAGCTCGGAACACTTTGACGACAGCAAGCGACAAGCAGCATCTGTCAAATTTTAAATACACACGTTCTTACGGACACAATTATTTTGACGACAGCACGACATCTTGGCTGCAGGACTGCAATTGTCGACGTCGCCAAATTAAATCTATTTCTAATTTTGCCGGCGACAATGAGTAGATGTAGTGCTGCAAAATTAAATGTGAATCACATATTCTTGATTGTTCATGTTTTTCTTATTTACTTAAATAAAAATACACAATTTGTGAAATAAATATACCAAAATGTAAAACTTTAAAATCAGCTGTTTGCTATGTCGCTGAGGTCTTCAAAATGTTTAAGAAGCTGGCTTCAAGGCGACATTTGTCGACAAAATGATGGGCTGTCGTTACGTCGTGAAGTTGCAGTCGTCAAAGTGTTCCGAGCTTTAATGTACATAATCACGAAGAAAACATATCTCCATTAACTGGATGTAAGTCCTGTGAATTGATTTATGCAAAACAAACCCCCACTTTTTATTTTATTTTTTTTTCTTTTGAGTTGACCGCACTTTAGCTCTAGGTGTGCAATATATGCACGCAATTTCTAGAGAACATTTTTATGTACGCATCGCACGTTTAATAATATACATACAGAATTATGTATTTCAATATTTTTATTTTATAGGAAACGCAACATATTTTCCTTATCAAGCTTATTAATTCTATAATGAAATCTCAAAAAAAAAGTAAATTTTGAATTACTTCTCTACGGGGAAGAATTTCGTATTATTCGTATTATTTTGAGTTGTGACTCTTTTGAAGACGGTGTGCGATATGTATATCTGCGCACACCTTTTTGTTTTTAAATATTAAAAATTTTTTGCAAGCTATAATTTTTAAAATTTTTTTTTTACAAAAATATGGTTCAGCCTATAAATAAAACCATATAAATGAAAGTTTTGGACTTTTTACAAAATTAAGGAAAATTTAACACATTTCTATAAAAGTTTTAAACTTTTTACTCAGATTTTAAAATTTCTGCTATGCAGTTTTGTAGCTAAGAAATCGCGTTGAGTTTTAATAATTTTTTTTTTTTGTTGACGGCTCTACGTATTTTTTTTCCATATAAAGAAAATTGCGCTCATACCTTATTATCCACAAAATAAAAGGAGTGCAATGGAGAAATGTTCAGCTATTCAGCTTTGTAGTCCTTAAAATTGTAGTACAATAAGGAGCAAGTTTCAAGTTCGTAAAAAATCTGTATGTAGATATACATAAATGATAACACTCTTCACTTCTCAGAAAAAAGACTGACTGACCTTCCAAACAAAAAGTATCTTAGCATTTGGAAATTTCAAAAGACTTTGAATAAGTGTTGAGTAAAGAAAATTATTGTGTGATGTTCATGAGTATTTTTATTTGATTCATATCTAAATATTAATAATAAATTTTGTAATAGTGTACTAAATGTTTAAAATATGGTGTTGGTCGGTTTTTTAAATATAAAAAAGGTGTAGTCGTAATTCTAAATCGTGTGCCCTTTATTTTGACTCTGACAGTATATTCTTATACCAATGACTTTTCTTCGTTCTAAAATTCTATCCATGCACGTACATATGTATGTATATCGTACATATGTAGATACTTCAGTACGTGTGTATGTATAATATAGCAGCTACGATAATGCTGTCGTATACACTTTTATGCGCACATTCCCATTAGAAACATATTTATTTATGACATTAGGGTGGTCCTTAAAAAAATCAAATGAACGATTTTTTTTCAGCCTCACGCCATCAATCGGTAATACCACCATAAAGTACAGATTCCTATATAGAGACTCAAAAAAGTAAAACTATTATTTTTTTTAAATCTAATACCGAAAATCGATACAACCATAGTCGAAGATATCACATATAAACAGGGCTGCAAACCGGTTTTGAACCGAACCGTCGCCACGAACCGAATCTTGAAATGCCAAAACCAAACCGAAAACCATTCCAAAAAATGGTTCCGTTCGGTTCAAAATGAAAATTCACTAAAGCATTTTTTCAAGTTTTGTAATACACACTTGGTCTAAAAATTCAACTTTTTTTGTTTGATGGCAACCCCGTGAGTAGTAATTTCGTCCATATAAAGAATGATTGATTTTTTTATGTGGGTGAAAATGCTTAACAATTAAATAAAAATTTCTAAAACTCGGATTTTTTCAGTTTAGGTTAAAAAGTTTGAATCTTTGAAATTTGGATTTATATGGTTGTTTTTACATAACGATCTATACTTTTATAAGAAATTAAGGAACATTAAACCAACAAAAGAAAAATAGACAAATGCCGCACCAGCACCAGCCTACAGAAAATGAGGTTTTCAACATTAAGTCAAAATTTTGAGGGCCAATTCAAAATTCTGAGTATGCTGTTTTAATTTACATACTCGACTAGGCTCACCACTTGCTCAAACTTTAAAAAGTTTATTACAAATTTTTTAATTTCACTTTGATTGCGTTGATTTTAAATCATTTTTTTTTTGTTTTCTTCAGAAAAAAATTGTCCAACAAAGTATGTAACTTGGTATGAAAAATCCGTGATAAGAAAATCCGTGAAAAATTGTTAAAAATCATCGTAAAATGTAAAAACTTGTCCGCGAAATTCCTATCCAAATTTTCCAATTTAGATCAAGCTGTGAAGAATTTTCATAATTTTTGCATAGCGTTTGAAAAGTGGGTTTATATGGTTAAAAAAAAATAAACATTAAATAAAGAAGAGAAAAATAGCCAATACTTGATGAAATGTCGCGTCCCTACTTTTTCTTTCACTATACATGTGGATATTTAAATTTGATCGCAATAACAAAGCCTTTAATTTTTATATTATGGATTTGTCATATTTTTGTAAATAATATACTTTGGCATAAAGAAATTGAACCACTTGAACCGAACCGAACCGCGGTTCTGGGATACTCGTGAACCGGTTCTTGCACCGGTACAAGCTTTTTCTAAGTGGTTCGAGCCACCAAACCGAACCGCACCGATTTTTGGGTTGGTTTGCAGCCCTGCATATAAATTCTTGTCCCGATTGGAGTCAGGTAGTCTTCTTAGGGTAATCTGAACTTTGACCCCTATGCGACACCCATTAACCGTCTCCAATTGAGACCAAAATTTATATATGATATCTTCGACTAACTATAGTAGCATCAACATAGGGGTTGAGGCTTACTAAATCTGATGTAAAGATTTGCTTCCTACATTTAAGGAGCACCCTAATGTTCATATATAAACATACTATATACATATATTCATGTACACAAACCTATCCATATACATACATATGTATGCATGTATACGTAGACATTTACATACATATGCATACATACATGNTTTACTAAATCTGATGTAATGATTTGCTTCCTACATTGAAGGAGCACCCTAATGTTCATATATAAACATACTATATACATATATTCATGTACACAAACCTATCCATATACATACATATGTATGCATGTATACGTAGACATTTACATACATATGCATACATACATGGTACAAATGAATGTGCATCAAGGTTTTTTCGTTTTACGTAGGTTAGTTTTGTGAAGNATATGGTACATATGAATGTGCATCAAGGTTTTTTCGTTTTACGTAGGTTAGTTTTGTGAAGCAGACACTAGCGCGCTCTCGCAGGTTAGCTGGGTTTAATGAACTTTATCTGTTGCCTTTCCACAATTCTATCATATTAGGCGTATTCTCGATCCGTTGCATACTCTGTCTAGCATGGTGCATAGATAGCATAAATAGCATGATTGCATAATTTTGTTGTTGTTGTTTCATGCGTTCAACGGATCGAGAATACCCCTATTGTAATTAGAATTGTGTGTCTATATTTATGCACATACAATTTTAATGCTGACACAACCGAATTGAAATACGACGGTTTTAAAGTTTACCTAAATAAGAATTCAATTTTATAAATAAGTACAATATTATCGAGGTGGGATATCTTAAAATTTTCTTGTTTAAATAATGTAGAGAATTTTCGTTCTTTAAACGATTTTTTATTACTTGTTTGCTNGAAGTTTACCTAAATAAGAATTCAATTTTATAAATAAGTACAATATTATCGAGGTGGGATATCTTAAAATTTTCTTGTTTAAGTAATGTAGAGAATTTTCGTTCTTTAAACGATTTTTTATTACTTGTTTGCTGCTAAACACTCACAAGTATGCCGAAAATTTCGGGAATTATTGAATTAGGGCCAGTTTTTCATTGCATGTTTAAACTTGGATCACGTAAACTGATTGACTATTCTTACTCTAAACCAGCCAGATCGAGCGTTTTAACTAAGTTCAAATCACAGTCGTGCACTGAAGACTGGCCCTTAGAGTTAGTAGGGGTAATTTAATATCATTAATGACAAAAAATACAGTGACAAAGTTCGACATAAAAACCCGTTTCATTGATTAAAAATAGATAATAATGATGTTCGTCTCCACCTAGTGTTTCAAAATTTTTCGTAGTTTTTATGCTTATTTGAAATTGGACATTATTGTAGTTGAGGGCTCTGTGGTTTTACATTTTTTCAAAATTGTTAAGTACACTGCGTGTGCTTGTACGTACATACATACATACATATGTACACATGAAAGCTACTTAGGGGCGGTTAGCGCAGAACGCTCGTCTAAGTGTATGTACATATATGGGCAAATTAAAAAAAACAGGAACACTTTCAAAGCGAAGAAGTTTCACTTCACAAAAAAAAAAAAAAAACAAATATCGATCGCTGTGGCTGGGCGGTTAGAGGTGCGTACTGCCACCATCTAAATTGGAAAAAGTTTTTCTAACAGATGTCGCCCCCAGCAAAAAACACGATTTCCACAGAAACGAAGGCGGAAACGAGCTAGGCGATGGAAATCACTTACCCTTTCGCTTCAAGAAGGCATAATTTTAACATGGGCATTTCATTGGTAGGGATGCAAACGATGCATCGATATTTTTGAAACATCGATAATATCGGTTCGAAATTCGNTGGAAACGAGCTTCAAGAAGGCATAATTTTAACATGGGCATTTCGTTGGTAGGGATGCAAATGATGCATCGATATTTTTGAAACATCGATTATCGGTTCGAAATTCGATGTTTGCCATCGATGTTTACAATTTCCAAAAATCGCTTCAGCGATGTTTTAACATCGAATTATGCTCCTAAAATTTTTTGACGGGCCATGAATTTTAATATTTATTCTTTTAAAATGAACATTCAGAAATTCTGAGTTTACCCTTATGCATGCTTAGTCATTACAAAAGGACCAAAATTGAAAACAGAAAATACAGATTGTCTTAAAAGATTAAAATTAGTTTAAATTTTTATAAATCAGTTTTTATACATACATATGTATGTATTTAGGTATTTAGATTTTACTTAAAAATCCGTATGTACATACATGCATATTTAATTAAGCTTAAAATTGTACTTCCTCGCTCTTGTACTTCACTTCATTGACTAACTTCAACTTCGCTGCAAATTGAACAAAGCTAAACATGATTTTTATGCGAGACAAATTTCCACAGAAAGTATCGGTGGAAAAGGAATTTTTGGATATTCATTCTATTTTTCAGCTGACTACGATGCAGCATTCTAATTTTCATTCCTCGAAATGAAGCAAAGAAGCGAAACAAATAAAATATTGTAGACAATTCTAATTTGCATTACCGGCAATGCCTGAAAGAAGCGAAAAAATTCGAAGGCATTATAACGCTATGCCTTCTAGAACACGTTACCACTAAAAGCGATTATCGATTTTTTGCTGGGCCACCGGCAGGCAATCTGCCACGAAAAACTTCTCATAAAACCAGTTGCCGATCGGGGCCGGCGTAAAATTGCACATGCATATTATGATAAAAAATGGATATTTTTGGCGAAAATGCATTTAAATGCTTAAAAATGATTATTTTGGTAATAAGTCAATAAATTTTCGCATGATTTCATTTCACAATACCTTTGGGGAGATAGCCAGGGTTGCTGATGAGGTTTGTTTAATTGACAAAAAGAAAAAGCTGACAAACAACGGAAAGTCCCGTTACTTTCTTCTAGTAAACAATTTTAATATACTCGTAAAAATATTTCGACTATTGTTTTCCAATAGCTAAGTTTCGCGCTAAACCGGTCTTTGTGGTTGAAAAATTCAATAAAAATTTTTCCAGGTGTGTTGCGAACTGAGCAGGGAGTTTTATTCTGCTGCATCTANAGACTATTGTTTTCCAATAGCTAAGTTTCGCGCTAAACCGGTCTTTGTGGTTGAAAAATTCAATAAAAATTTTTTCGGATTTAGCGAAAGCTGTTTAACAGTTTCCAGGTGTGTTGCGAACTGAGCAGGGAGTTTTATTCTGCTGCATCTATTGTAACTGCTCAATATCAGCAACAAATTTTATTTTGTGTGAAGCAACACTTCAATAAAATGTTGCAATATTTTCACCTGGATAATTGTCATCTTTCAAATTCTGTCCAACAAAGTCTTGTGACGTAGAGCGTTAATTTTCAGTACATATGTATGTATGTACATCTTTGGGGCATGTATCAATCATATTTTTAACATTTTGGAGTGATTTTAATGATCATATAATTAAGTTGTTTGTGCATATTTTTGTCTTCCCAAGTAATAACATCAAGACGCACACCACAAACTGGAGGAGAAGCTCGGCGAAACACTTAGCAAAAGTGTAAAAGCCAAAAATTTATTTTTTTTTTCTTAGGAAACAGCCACAGTAGTTAATATTATAAAAAAAGAAAATTATTTTATAATTCAGTTAACATTGTAAATAGGATACTCAAAGTCAGTTCTCATTCTATAAATGCGAATTGCAACAATGAAACCAACAATTTAATTGTTACAATAAGGCACCAGCAAGCGAAGTGCAAGCTATGGGGGACTAGCTGTAAATCCCGTTTCTTCTCTAAATAGAAGTCAGTTCATTGACTTATTTAGTTGGTTGATGTGACGGCATTCCTGATTTGCATTACAATTCAAATGAATTGCAGTTGGGCTTACACGTACATACATACATACATTAATAGTTACACATACATATGTACATACGTATTAATGCACATATGTAAATGCGTGCTTACACGCATTTTAATTCCACAAAGACGGCACTAGCATGGAACACTGGTCATTTAGTTTCTAGTTGGACAAAAAGAANACATTAATAGTTACACATACATATGTACGTATTAATGCACATATGTAAATGCGTGCTTACACGCATTTTAATTCCACAAAGACGGCACTAGCATGGAACACTGGTCATTTAGTTTCTAGTTGGACAAAAAGAATAATTTAGACATATTCTTGTTTGCAAACTGAAAGAAAATTTTTATCTTTTTAATCTTAATATTTTGATTTGTACGAAAACATCAATATAAATATCTATTGGTTTACCGACTAAAATCGATCTCAGTAATCACATAATTTCAGAAGAGCCAAAAACGGCACAGAAATTATACTGAGATTATACTAAACTTTGGCGTTAATTAGAAGNATAATCACATAATTTCAGAAGAGCCAAAATGGCACAGAAATTATACTGAGATTATACTAAACTTTGGCGTTAATTAGAAGAAAGTCTATTTGAGAGAAAGTTTTCTTTTTGTAATCTACTATTTCACTTTTTAATTTTTGACAAAACGCTTTACATATACGACTTTTTACAAGTTACAGTTGTTTCGCACGCGGAGGCCGATCCATGCAAAAAATTGATTTTTTGGTATTTGAATAATACACAATTGAGCTACTTCGCATGCCTATGATTTTTCAGATACCAAGTAGATTACCTATGTGTTTTAAGAGATTTCTCGAGTTTAGAGTTTGTTCCTTAATAAAATACAAACTTTTAATGTTTAAAGTAACATTCACCTAAAATCTAACCGCATCAACATGCCTATACCTTTTTAAGAGATATCCCCCAGCAGAAGGCTTCCATATAGTGCTTAGCCGCACTGTGTGGAATGTTAATTAAACGTCGCACAATAGATGCTTGTTTTAGTTTAGTTATAAGCGGAAATCCGGCCATCGAAAGACAAAAAAAAGAAGAAAAATAACTGATTGGAGTGCCGAAAACCCTTGTCCTAAATCTATACATAGTCAACAAAGATCGACATTTTACAGATCAAAAGGTTTTTTTTTTACAGTGGATATGTACGTACATTAGAGAAAAACTAGCAAAGGAAATATCTAACTATACCTCATTCTTTAGAAAATTGCGGCATATGTATGTTCAGCTGAGAAACAAAAACCACATTCGATGAAAAAACTTACTATTTATAGTGCAATCGATTATTCTGAAGCACTACACGCAGCTCGTCGTAACAGAGCTCCATATATAATCAATGGCAACAAAAGCAGAAACGTACAGCAATGCTAGAACCGAATAAATACGATTTTGGTACTGTTCCTCTCGTTTAAAAGTTGTTTTCCTTCGAGCTGTTGTTTCGGAAATATAGTACAACGAATATGAATAACATTACAGCAATGGAGCGCACAGATTTCGTAGGCATTTGGTACAATCGTTGATAATTTTCCTATGGGGTATAATAGATTCATAGACATTTTCTTTAGTTAATGCGCATGTGTTGCCTCTATGCAGTCGATGTTCACTCAGTGAGCCGTTGCAGTTGCAGTTGCGGTCATGTGTTTGTCTCTATATATAGTGTATATATGTATGTACGTATACAAATGTATATACATAGATATGTACGTACATACATACACACCCAAGTGCACTTGTGTTTATTACTTCATATCGTTTCGCCGCTTGCTGGCGTAAATTCCTGATTGTGTGCAAAATCTCGATGTGTTGGTGAGGTTACTGAACGGAGCCGACCTGGCTGAGCTTCGCTTTTCGTTGCTCTAATGGTTTTGTTGCTCTTCTTGTAATTTTGCTATAGGCAGAGAGTAAGGCAACTTTATATTGGTCTTTTGGATAGTGTTGTGTACTTGTATAATTTGGATGATTTCGAATATACGGTACTACCTATTGAATGCTTGAATTCCACACGCATTTTTTATAACTACATGTTGCCAATTTAAAGAAGTGTCGCTAGCATGCACGTTGAAGTCATCGCTAGTGCGGTCATTACTCTTTCGTTATATATATGTATGTATATTGTACATACCTATGTACTTGAATATTACGCTTCAGTTCGAATGCAGATTTTTTTGCACGAAGTCGAGACCAATCTGCGCTCATGATCCGCTAAGTGGTTGCTTTCCAGTGTTTATACTGAATATATAGTTACATATATACATATGTACATACATACATGCACATTAAAAGTATGTACGCAGGATATAAAGCGACGTACTGATAGCTATGCTGTTACGTTTGGGTGCATTGCCTGCTAAGTAGGTCAACCCCTGGCAAGAAAGTGAAATTAGCACAATAAACGCAGCTGACACCACCTTGGGTTTCGTCGCCAGCCTGACTGAAGGATTCGAAAGAAAAAATTAATAAGGTTAATGGTCAACGGTATAATATGTACACACATAAATACATATGCACATAGAAGCTGGCCACAACAATAAAAAAAGAAAATTCAGACTTATCTATGGACATACGAGTAATGTACCAAATTGCCTTTAACTACTACACCCACCTCCTATGTGACTGCATTTAGGAAAAATTTAAAAACTGAAATGTTTCTGTAACCCCTAAAGCAAATAAGTATTGTATTTGTACACTCAAAAAAAAAAAAATGTCTCTTAATTGAATAAAAACAGTAATCAATTTAAAGAAAAATGGGAACGAAATAGCACTAAAGCAGTTCTATCTTCTTTTTATGCCCAACATTCCTTCAAAATGATAGATTACATCCATGGTTCCACATTTTCGTGTACGTTTTTACACATTCCAAAGAAAAATTACTCATTCGGGAGAATTTTTTACTAATTCTGAAGAATTTTCGACCTTAAAGTAAGGAAAGTTTTTCTTTGATCCAGATATGGATTTTTGGTTCAGTGTGTCTCTGAGACGCTTACCCAATTTTTTCATTTCGCATAATAAACCCACTTGTCTAATAAATATGTACAGTTATGTGAAATATAAAAGGGACACGATATTTTGACCAGTTTCGATATTTTTTTCTTTTCTTTTGTTTGTTTAATGTTTATTTTTTTTTTACAGCCTACTATCTAACAAAAATCTTACATGTAAGTCCAAATTTCAAATCATGCAGAAAAAACAGAAAAATTCAGGAAAAAAATTTTCAAAAATCAACGCGATTTTTTAGCCACATGAAACTTGCACTTTCTCGAGCTAGAATTTAATGGGTTATAAAACTGCATGCTTAAATTTTTTCTCAATATTCTAAATAAAAAGTTCGCTATTGTTGTAATATTTTATTCATTTTTTCTAATTTGTCTCTAAATTTTGAAATTGGTATAAGGTGTACGCTTGATAATGAACTGTATTTCTATGAAAAACTAACAAACATTAAACAGTCAAAAGAAAAATAGCGAAAACTGGTCAAAATGTCGCGTCCCTATCATTTTTCGCATGACTATATGTATATGACGATGTTTTTATAAAAGTTTTAAAACTGTGGCATTTAATTTTGTAATTAAAATAAAATGTTAAAATTTCATGTTTGGATATTTTTTTTTTTATTTGGTTTTTTGTAAACGATTTAAGCTTATAAATAAATAATGTTGTTTTAAATATGTTATTACATCCGTAATAAGTTTTGACTATACCAACTGCTTGGACACTTAAATTTCAGATTTTTCAAAAAGTGGTGTTAATCGATGTGTGCACTGAACGGCTTATTTCATGACTGAGTGCGCACGCCGCACAGTGGTTCCTTTCCATATAAAATGTGGGCAAAAATAGAATTACGGACGGATTTAAATACAAATTCACTTCTTAGTAAAATTGAGGACGCTAAATTCAAAAATGCAATTTGTTTTTGGATAACTTTCATACTTTCACTGTAATTGCAGTTTGAAGTTGGCAATTTGGGTTCTTGTGGCATTTACATAGATATGCACATACATATGGGTCGTTCTATTTTAAAAAGTGAGGTGTCAAATGACAGGGTTTTGCCTGTAGATGTGCAATAAAGTTGTATTTGTTTTGGAAAGGGTTGTCACCTGTTTTAAATTTTATTAAAATATATTTAATAAGTTAAATGAAGTAGGTATTACAATATGGATATCAATTGAAATGGTTTTGAAAATGCTTTACTTCTAAACGACACGTAGAAGGGTTGCCACATATTTAAAAAAAGTAAGTGCGCCTGGACCACACTGGAGAAGTGAAACTTACGTTACATACATATCTATTTTTCTCATAAACAATATACATACATATATGCATAATACATACATATATCTGCTTTTGCTTACATATATGTAGGTTAAATTTTTTTCTTTTTTTCTCTCTAATTACATTTATGTTATTTTAAGGAAAAAAACGATATATATCGATAGCAAAATCGACAAAACTATCGATAACAATATCGATAAATATCGATAACAAAATCGATATATATATCCATAAAAATATCGATAACAAAATCGATAAAAATTTCCATAACAAAATCGACAAAAATATCGATAACAAAAATGTTAAATATCGATAACAAAATCGATATATATATCCATAAAAATATCGATAACAAGAACGATAAACATTTCTATAACAAAATCGAGAAATATCGATAATTAAATCGATAAATATCGAAAACAAAATCGATAAATTATCGATAACCAAATCGATAAATATCGATAACAAAATCGTCAAATATCGATTAAATCGACAAAAATATCGATTACAAAATCGATATATGAACCTATAAAAATATCGACAAAAACATCGATAACAAATCGATAAAAAATTCCATAACAAAATCGATAAATATCGATAACAAAATCGATAAATATCGATAACAAAATCGATAAATATCGATAACAAAATCGATAAATATCGAAAACAAAATCGATACCAAATTCGATAAATATGGATTGCAAAATCGATAAATATCGACAACTAAATCGATAGATTTCGAAAACAAGATCGATAACAAAATCGATAAATATCGAAAACAAATTCGATAAGAAAATTGATAAATATCGATAACAAAATCAACAAAATTATCGATTACAAACTTCCGAAAATATCGATAGCAAAATTGATAACAATAGTTCCCAGATTGAGTCTCTGTGTCTCTCTCTATACCCTTTCCTCTTTAATTACCTTTATTACCTTCCCAGCTCGGGATGTAACTATGTAATATTGATGCGCCTAAAAGACGCAGCGATTTCTATTCTCAGGTTACATACCTGATGACAGTACGAATGGCAATTATAATAGGGAGGTTGTAGTTTTTTAAACTATAATTTTTTTTTAATCTTTCTTCCACTATCTTCATCTTTACTTGTGTTGTGTGTTGTTACTAAGTGTTATTCTTTAACCTTTTATTAGCAATTTTTTGTTAAACTAATACCATATGCACACACACAAGAAGCACTTGTTGCAGCCCCAACCATTTCCGTTGCACCACTTCCGTTGCACCATTTCCGTTGCATAGCAAATTTTTTTTAATTAATATCATATGCATTCACACAAGAAGCACTTGTTTCAGCGCCAACCATTTCCGTTGCACCACTTCCGTTGCACCATTTCCGTTGCTTCATTTCCGTTGCAAGATTTCCATGTGCAATTTCCTTTGAATTTTCCAACTTACTCCCAACCAACCAACCGCCGCTAAAGAAGTTTCACTTCAAAAATCAAATTCACTTTATTTAAGGGAATAAGGTAACGGAAATATGTATATCTGTATGGGTATCAGACAAAAGAAAAAGTTGGACTTATTTAGCTAGAAGTAAGTGAAGAGTAAAAAAATTCCTGAGTTAATTTAACAGTTCAGTAATTTAAAAGGAATGTAATCAGAACAAATCACTGATGTATGTATTTGTAATAAAATAACAAATAGGTGGCAAACCCTCTTCGTAATATTTGCAAGCTAAAACCTTCCTAAACCTCTTTCGTCTGACTCCCTTATGGTGATACCTATCAATTTCAATTACCTAATTTCGTTAATTCAAACAGGTGGCAACACTCTACATGTAGTTAAGGAATAAACCCTTTTCATACACATTTCGATTGACACCCATCTCTTAATAACGTATTTAACTTATTAAAAAATTTGAATTTAGTTTTTTAACAGGTGGCAACTCTTTAAAACAATAAACCTCTATTTTCTACAGGACCAGCTTTTTAATCTGACACTTCATTTTTGAAAATAGAACGAATTGTGCAAATCTGATGGCACTGACAAAAAATGATTTTATGCGTTAGCAAAAAACCGCATTACTTCAAAAAGTGTAAAAATGAGCAGGTTTTTTTTCTTCTTTGGAAAGCTAACAACCCGCATTGTTTAATAAAATAATAAAAAATAACCTGTTTTTACATACATACATTTTACTAATTCCATTAAAATTTTTATTAAAAAAATAGCTTTTCTGAAATACCACAGGGACACCCTGTGTTTAATTGTATTCCAAAATTTTTAATCCTGTAGTTCTCTACTATCTATATGGAAATAAAAAACGTCAAACCAATATTACGCATGGCTAGGCTCTTATAAAAATTCTTAGTATAAAATTTGTCCACTTTAGTGGCCCCCTGGCGGCATATAGTTTATTTTATAGGGAAATATCTGTTTAATTCTTTTTATTGGATAAATTACCTTTGCAAAAATGCCAAATACACAATGCAGACAACGAATTTTTCGATTTTTGCCTACTTAGGCGGCACTGTGCGCCGGCCGGGTATATGTAACTATTAAGGTTGGATTGGCCCGGGCTTAGACTACTTTAGTTATTTCCATATTAGGTTATTGTTTTTGTCAAGGAAATTTCCTGGTGGCCACCGGAAAAAGTTAAAAACACCTTTTTTTAAAGTGCTGTTCGCGGTCTTCAGCTGATTTCGTACAATATACAATGTACATAGTTAGATATCTATACAAATGATTACGAACGATATTCAGATGTTAATATTTTTAAGTTTATCCAATTTTTTTAGTTTTAATTATTTTTTTACAAAAATATAGTTCATTAAATAACATAAACCATATAAGTCAAAGCTTTAAACTGTTTACGAATTTCGCGAAGATTCAACAAATTTCCAAAAGCTTTCATGAAAAGTTCAGTTTCAGAAATGTATGCTTGACAATTTTTTATGGAAGAAAATATTCAACACCGCCTGCAAAAAAGAACTATGAAAAACCGAAGAGAATTTTGAGCCACTTCAAACTTTCTCTTTTTATTCTGCATAGTCGAGAAGTTTCTGAAAGTTGCTTCTACTGTGTAAGGGTATTTTCGATAAATCAATGTTAACAATATTTTTGAGGCCGAGAATAATGAGCATATGCAATTTGGTACAGATGGGTGAAGCAGTTACCGAAATACACATAGTGTGTATGTATTTAATATAGTGCTTATCACACATATATGAAAATTTAACTTTTTTTTTTTGTTATTTTTTCATAAAAATGTGATTCATGTTTTAGCCATCAGCAAAAAAAAAATATTAAAAATCAACGCGATTTTGCAGCCGCTTAAAACTTGCATTAAAATTTAATGGCGTACAAAACTGCATATTCAAATAATCAGATTAAAATGAAAATTTGTTAAAATTGTCTAAGCTCTGTATAAAGTTTAAAAGTTTTTTTTTTATAATAATAGATTGGCGCTTACACATATGTTAGTATTTTGTCGAGCTTCTCCTCTGATTTGTAGCGTGCGCCTTGATGTTGTCACACAAAGGAGGGCGTACAGCTTTACGCCGACTCCGAGCGGCGATTGTATTTTTATGAGAATCTGTTTTTCATGACAGAAATACACTCGGAGGTTTGCCATTGCCTACCGCGGGGCGACCGCTGTGAAGAAAAAACCTTTTTACTATACATATTTTTTTTTGTGATTTGCTTTGACCAGGGCTGGAACCCAGTCCCTGCAGAGTGGTAGCGCGCTCCTCTAACTACTGAAATATGAACCATATTTTTATGAAAACATAACAAACAAATTTTAACTTCCAAATCCTTGCAAATATTTAACAAAAATCAACATGTACGCATCACTGCTCCCCACTGTACATGTGAGTTCAGTATTTTTAGAAGATTTCGTTGAAAAAGTACATTTTGAAATATGCAAAATTGTTCGTTCTTCAAACGTTGCGGAACTACTAAAATACGTATCGGATTATTTTATATCCTGAACTCAGTCAAAAATATTTTTCAGTTATAAGTACTAATATGGAATGACCCATAAAGAATATTTGAGTTTTCAAACGCACTGAGTTGATTGGTTAGAGTGAGTGAGAAGAGCACGATTTTCTTAAGTAGTTTTATACTCGATTTATTTCCACTCTCCCACGTACTCCATCTATGAATGCGTTTATAACGTGCGACGAGTATACCTACCAATACATGTGCATATACATACATACATGTTTCATTTTGAGAGACTCTCAAACTCAACATGTAGTTGCAATTGAAAAAAATACTGTTTGCGGGTTATCTTGGCCAACGAGGTCGAAATGGAACTGTGTCCATCGACGAGGTAAATGAACTTTGTCTGCTAGCTCGGTTACGACTAAGTATGAGTTTTGATTTGCGTGGAGGACATACATACATACATACCTATTATTGTAGGTGTGTTCTGAAATGTGTCCATTTGTTGAAAAATCTATGTACATAGGTAAGTAAATAACTATACGTATGTAACTGCATATGCCTGCACATATAAATAAACAACGGGTGCTGCCAAATGACGTCAATAGTAAAATCGTGACTTATTTCTATCCATGTATTCAAAATTATGTATATTTAACACATATGTATGGATGTATGTATTGGGTGCATATTCTGAGAAAATTTATGTTAAATAAAAGGACATAATTTTTTCTTTGTGTTCATATTTGGCATACAGAAGTCTCTATATTATTTGCTTGTTGTTAATTCCATTTTCCACTTAACTGTATTTATTATTATTAAAAGATGGATTAGTTTGGTTTGAGAACCATAACCAATTAGAAATATAAAACTTTGATTTATAAAAACCTAATATGGTTCCATCTGAAACGTGTTGACTGTGAGAAAGATGACAAGGTGAAGATGAAAAATCCTCTCACTTTCTTCAAAAACTTGTTTAAGAGTATGAATGAGTGCAACCAGCAGGAGTAAGCATATTGAGCATCGCGCTTGTACCATAAATTGCGGTCATTACTGGCAGTTGTTTTGTTATTCCTTTTTCATCTACGCGGAGAGTTTGTTGACATTAAGGCAGCATGAAATGGGGTGTTTTAAGCCAAAGATTATTCAATATATAATACAAAGATATGTATGTGTGTATATATGTATGTATGTATGGTTTAAACCAGTCTTGTTATGCGCTGTGTTGCCAGTTTAGTCTTTTTGAGGCTAGATCTAGCAGTTTATTTTATTTCGAAATTTCTGGTCTATCTTCCAAGCTTTTTGCCAGCTTTTTTCAATTTCTGAACATGTGATTTTATATACATATACATATGTATTTTATATATTTTTTTATTAATGAAATAAATCAATGGCGAAAAGCAGTTTCATTTCTGGAACATAACGTGTAATAAAAAATATCTAAATTCCAATGTGTAACAAATAAAGATAGCGCCTTTTTTGTAGCCTATAGATTTTTATTGCTTTTGTTTTAAGCTTACATAGCTTTTTAATTTCCAAACTTCCGGAAACACTGGTTATGGGTATGTTAAAACATACATACATCGCACGTTTGCTTTGCTTTTATGTTGTGAAAAAATGCATTACATATAATACCTGTCATTTAAGTCTCATAAGAAGAGATTTTTTTCTTTACAACATTTCCCTTTGCTTGTAAAATTTTAATTAGGCACCAACCACTATGTATAAAAATTTATGGATTAACTTAAAACGTTAACGCCGTTTTCTTCTGGCGTTTTCTAGAAATCCCTAGTTTTGTGTTTCATAGGTTGTACTCGCGATTCATCGATTGAGATAATAAAATTTTAAATGTAATAACCCTGTTTGTATTTCCCCGATTCAGAATTGGTTCAAGATGAGTGCGTATACAAAATATATTTTGGTTAAGCTAAAATATATCAAGCGATTCGGTTATGTATATAGATTAATGAATGAATTTGAATTATTTTATAATTTAATTTATTGAATTCAGAGAAATGAGAAACAAGTTCAAAATGATGAGTTATGTCGGGGATGAATATGTAGTTACTTGATCATGTAAATATCTTTTTACGTCACAGCAGTTGTCGTTACGCATTTTTACCCTATTTATCAACAGATATATGTACATATTTATGTATGTATGTAATTCCAGCTTGTATACTCTGAAATTTCAGTTACCATAAAAATCTAACCCATTTGGTTGTTCCCAGGATAATTTTAAAGGAGCTTAACAAAGATATTCATTTGAAAGAACCAGAAAGTTTAAAATACTAGTACATATCGCAGGCTTAATAATATAGAGATGTAACTCAAAATTTACGTTTTTGGAGATATCGTTATGCAATTGATATGCTTGATAAGTAGAATTTATTCAGTCTATCAGGTAATTAAGCTTCCCAAATATGGCGACGGTGTATTTCTTTCTTTCCATCTGCGTGAGTTAATAAAACTTTTGATTGCGTTTTCCCACAAAATTTAAATTTTGAAATACTTCGTTATATTATTAAGCGTGCGATATAGTGCAAAGAATTAAAGCTAATTTTCTGAGTTCCTCTAATGTGTGCATAAATATTAATGCTATGAGAATGTGCAGTGTGCACTTTACTGAGCGTTTCTATGTCATTGACCGTTCAGTAGCTAAGGTGAACCCAGATTTTATACATATTTGTTCCATATAACTCGCCAATGTTTCCACATTTCACTCTGCGTTCTCCCTGCGGTGCAGAAGCATAATCGTCACCTCTCACTCCATAACAGGCTGCGTGAACTTAAGAACAATGATTTCTGTATATGCATATGCATGTGTATGTATGTATCTATATACAGACATTTAAATTTATGCAAGTAGGACTGCATTCTTTACTCTGGCTCGTTGATAAAAATTTTTATAGTATTCAGTATGAGAGCCAGCAATCAAGTATTCAGAGAGATGCAATATTTATAAAAAAAATTGTAGGTGTGAGCATTTATTATACTCGTGCTGAGAGATTAAAAGCGATTCTCCTTCAATGTTTGGGACTCGGAATATCAACATCATTATTGTAGTTGTCGCGCACAAAACCAAAGTGGGAGTGTATGCAAAGCTATCTGTTCGTTTATTCTCGTAAAAATATACAAATAAATGTGCATACAAATCTATACCTACATATGTAGATAGATATGTATGTACATATATGAATATCATTGTATAGTTTTGTAAACGAACTGAATAGAACGGGCATATGAAGTGAGCGAACAAACGAGCTCCACTTTTCGAGGTTGCTGACCGAGAATTGGGTCACGACAATGATGGAGTTCGTTGAACTAATATGTATAAGCAACAATGACGACGCCATCATTGCACTCTTGTTTCGCTCAACGCGTTGCATCCCCATGAGTCTCATACTAGGTTTGTATGTATCTCGTCGTCACTTGGTATTTTTGAAATGGTTGATTGTAGATTTAGCTACATATCTAGCTTTGCACGAAAAGTCGCTCGCCCCTCGTATGCTAAATGCACAATGAGGATTTTTCAGCAGACCTTTATTTACGTTTTCATAACTTTTGATGGAATCAAATTTAAAATTTTGTAAAAAGCTCTAATTTTAGAGTATAAAAACTAAAAATTCGTGCACCCACATACGGGACAAAAACCTAGGTTTCAAACCAATAAGTAGAGCCATTTATAATAACTGTTCTTCCGCAATAAATACGATTTTCATAGTTTTTATCATTCCACATAAAATACATGTATGTTAGTGTGTTTGAATATGTACATATTTATGTATGTATGCATGTATGTACATATGTATACTGATGTATGTACTTAATCGATTAAAACTTGAATAGATAAGCTTCAAGGGAGTATGCATGTACATACATATGTACGTTTATTCTGGTACCTTGTAATCGCCAAAAAAGTGGGACAGATATTTGAATACTGAATATTATGTGTATGAAAAAACACGCACACAGTAAATTGACTCAATTCCAAAACTCACTCAGATATAGCTGGTTTCTTGTACTCATCTGGGGGTCATTGTTCTCAGCTAGTTGGCTCGGCTGGCCGAGACACCGAAGAATGTACTAGAGTAGACGTAAAAACGATTCGTACGTTACGAGCACAGCAACGAATAAACAATTCGAGGTTGAGTTGAGAAAATCATTCGCAATTTGCCTGTCAAACGCTACGGTTGAGTATATGTGCGAACGCTTTGTGAGCTTGTTTAATTGAAGAGATTATAGTGAACAAAAATGTAAAAAAGACAAAGTAATATTGCAAATTAAGATTGACAACAGCTTAGTCGAAAAGCGTTCAAAAATATTCAGTGATTACATACATTTAAGTAGCATCGAACTTGCAACCCAACGTGCAACACCCATCGTACAAAACTAGACTAAATTATTAGGCAAAAGAAAAATACAAAAAAAAAAATTTAAAGACAACTTTTGATTGCATGCTATGAAAACTTGAGCATCCATACATAAGGGATGAGCGGGAAAAATATATAAACATGTTGAAGTGAAACAGGAAAGTCAATAACACAAAAACCAGTGTTCGTCTTTTGGCGGGAAATTCTTCAAGAAGTAGACAGTTAAATAAGCAAAATATAGCGAAATATGTTGAAACATGTTCAATTCATGTTGTGAGGATTTAAAAGAAAAAAGTGTGTATCCAACAATTTGGAATAAATTTGTTAAATATTAGAGAGAGATTTTGTGAAAATGGTTTGTGCAACACAGGATTTAAACGCCAATGAGCGTCAACATCAGCATCAGCCACAACACCATCGTCAGCCTTTCCAGACACATATGGAAGAAACGTCGCAGCCTCAGCTATTGAAATCAAATTCAATGCCACTGCTGGAACCCCAATTGACAAAAATAGTTTTGTTAGAAAAGCCCAGTGGAAATATACAAGAGCAATACACAGAATGTTTGGGAACTCATAAATGTCTGCCGCCTACGAAGAGTCAACAGTTGAAGCAACAGCATTCCGCACTGGTCAAGCTTTTAGAATCTGAACCGATCACAAAGAAGCTATTAGCCAAAAGCTCAGGGACGGAGATAGGTGCTTCTAATCTGATGGTTAAGGGTCAAATAGCCCAAACGCAAAATCGAGGGCAACTCGAATGCACATATTTGAAAGAGCAAAACCAACAAAAACAGCAACACGCCATGCATGATGTGCCTGCAATTCAATGTAAAAGACTGAAGTCAACTGGGAAAAATCTTCCTTTGCTAGTCGAAAATCCTACTACCCCAAACCACGAGGTTAAAACTGATACTTCAATTAATTTAAAAAAGACTACAGATCACATTTCTGAAATAGGAGCACAAGATTATATAGATGATAATGAGGATGGAAGTAGGACGAAAAATAATAATTTCACAATTGATAGCCTCAAAAAAAAAGTTAGGGGAACTATAGCAAAGACAGCTGCTCTTAATAAAATAACGATTACACAAGATGAAGCGGGAGATTTCGGCAAAAATAGTGACTGCTATGAACAATACCACTGCCCTTGGAAAAAAATTCGTTTTGCCAGAGAATGGAAGCAACGAGAACAGCTTCAAAAAGGAAAAGAACCAGAATCATTTAGCGCTGAACATCAGACGCAAACAGTAACGTCTGAAAAATTAGGAACGAATGATGTGAAAACGGAAGGGGCCACCTCAAAGCTGATATTTGATGAAGTAGTAGCTAGATCTGAATGTATTTTGTCTGAACATACACAAAAAGAGATCACTGTAATTCTCCAGCAACAGCAACAGCAACAATTTCAGCAAAATCGACGAGACAGTTCCGATAGCAATTCTTCCCTCTTAAGCAATTCAAGCAGTCAATCATCCACATGTGTTATACCTACTTTTTGCACTTGTACTCCGCAGCAGTTGAAGCAAGAAGAAGACGATAGTGGAAATCCTTCATCTTGTCAATGTGGTGATTCTAATTTGCAGGACAACGAATCGGGCTGTGACGATGAACTGTGCGAGGTTCACTGCAGATCACAAAAACAAACGCAAAGTGAACAATCGACTATGAATGATCTTTGTCAGAGATTCGATGAAAACTTAGAAACTTTCATAAAATTTTCCACTGAGGCTGGAACCGACAGCAGTCCAAATGACGAATCAATACATTCATGCTTGAAAAATATTTCATGTCATGACTCTGCATTGGGAAAGACAGCCAGTGATACGGCCAACCCTGATGTACGTTGTTCAAATTAGTTAGAAAATGACAAATATTTACACTATTGTTTCAATATCCCTATTTATTTTTATTTATTTATTTTTTCTTTTTTATGTCGTTTTCATACATTTGTGGTACTTAATTAATAATAATATTAATAATATATGTACATATTATGTTGTCAATAAAATCAAATGATATATTTATTCAAGACGATTTTACATGTACATAGTTCCCGCTTTAAGAATAGATTTTAAGCTTGTATCATTTGATATGCACTACGTTTGTTTATTAATTGACTAATTGACTACTTACTTTAATAATTGCAGGGATTTTTCCGACGATCCATTCAACAAAAAATTCAATATCGTCCATGTACAAAAAATCAGCAATGCAGCATTTTACGCATAAATCGTAATCGTTGTCAGTATTGTCGGCTGAAAAAATGTATTGCAGTTGGAATGAGTCGTGATGGTAAGCTTAATTTTCTATATTTAATAATACACACGTACTACATGCATATATGTATACTTATGTATGTATATAGATACAGATGAATGCATCAGATGCTTTAATTCCCCGAATTATGCTGGCTAATGGATATTGTATTAAAAATAAGCATGTCTATACATACATATTCATAAGTACTTGTATTTGATACACATATTTATGAATTTATGTATGTATGTATGTACTATGGTTGTTAATTTTTTTAGCTGTTTCCGATCCCGGGATTTTCGGGATGTCGTTATCACAATCCCGGAATCCCGGGATTTAGATATTCATTACCTTTCAACAACTTAAATCGAAAAAATTTTTTCTATATTGTTTGAGAAGCTCTCCCACCATAAAAAATAAAATAAATAAATGGGTTTGAGACGTACTTTTTTATTCAAAGTGACGTTTTTATTTTTGCTCTCTGACATTAGGATTTATTTTAAAGGACTTTGTAATTTCAAATTTATGATTAATTCCGAAAACTATTAAACAAATTATATGCAATGTAGAATAAAAACATGGGTACCAAATGCAAGAGGAAATTTCTTTAGAATTTAAAAAAATTAAAATTTGTTGGATTCACAAGGACGAATAGGTAATTTTTTAAGCCGATAAAGTTAGAAGGACGAAATTCGAGGATGTTATCGAGCTTATATAAGTCCTTGACATATATATTTTTCAAAAACAAATATTGCGAAATTTCAAGGATACAATTTTAAAAGGACATTTTCAACACTTACCAGTCCTTCAGCACCAAAAACTTGAATCTACGGAATTTCCTCTTTAATTTGATACCCATACTTCTTCTATAAGTACATTTCACTGAATTTTTTAAATAATTTTTGGATTACTGACTTCAGGGTGAAAAACTAAAAAAGCAATTTTACTATATTTGGCCCATGGTTGCATGAATATATTGACTTTT
This sequence comes from Rhagoletis zephyria, assembly GCF_001687245.7. Taxonomy (NCBI): domain Eukaryota; kingdom Metazoa; phylum Arthropoda; class Insecta; order Diptera; family Tephritidae; genus Rhagoletis; species Rhagoletis zephyria. The sequence goes on along the minus strand of NW_016157657.1, from coordinate 39,066 downwards.
GTGTGTAAAATTTACTATCGCACAGTTTTATATGTATAATGAGCTAGAGATTTATAAAAAAATATTATTTATTAAATAAAAAAAGAAATATAGCCAATACTGGTCAAGAAAAGGCGTTTCTATTATTGCCATCAGTGCAAATTACAATTTATTTTTATTTATTAATTATTTGCCAAGAATTCCGGGATTTTTGGGATCTAACTTAGGGTTTACACCGGACAATATTGTCAGGATAATTATGTCAAAATGATGTGTTTGTTGTAAACTCGGCGAATTCATATTACAACAAACAGATAATTTTGACATAATTGTCTTGACAATATTGTCCGGTGTAAACCCTAAGTTAAAAAGGCCGGAATCCCAGGATCCCGGGATTAACATTCATAGTATGTACGCTTTGGAGGTCTTTCTCAAATGTTGTTAATTATACATACACGATAATACTAGTAGTACGACTTTGTCACTCATACTCTTTTGCCTGCTCATTGTCTCTGAGTAGGAATATAAAACACGAACGAATAGCCCGAGCTAAGCAACGAGAGCATAGACGCAAAAAAAAGAAACAAACGACACTCCGTAGCAATGAATGCTGAAATCGTGAGTTTAATACCCACACAAATGTTTAGTTACGTATGTGTACATTATTATATATCTGTACATATATTTACACGCTTAAACTAAATGTGTGTGCACCAGCCATGAGTTCGTTGACCAACCATGAACGAATTTTTTAAAGCAATGGCAATAAAAACAAAACTATCACGAATAATAAATATGTACATATGTATGTACTTATCGTTACCTTAATATATGTAGAAAGACCCTAACTCGCATTTTCTTTTCTTTACAAAGCGGTTATAAAACTATATAGAAACTAAAAATTTTCAGTTGCGAATTTCTTCAAAACACGGGTTATTGATGTAGTAAGTAGTTGTTTTTAAATTCGATTAAATCCTTAGTTACTAGCGTACCAATCTTTTTATAATGCTGAATTTCGAACGAAAATTAGTTAGGGCCTTTCTATATTAAGATAACGATATGTCTTTATGTAGATGCCTACATACCACCGACTGGCAAGCGGAGTGGGGTGCGTATACGTAACATAATAAGCCGATTGAGGAAAAAGTCGCATTTGTTGCAAAATTCTTCATGAAAAATTAAATATGTTTACATATAAAACGGTATAATATTTAAAGGCGATATTCTGTGTATGATTAGAGCTAGTTTTATATGTTCTATCTGTTCAAAAATATTTTGCTGTAGTTACAAATCTCCTAAAACCATTTCAACCGTTAATTTACATTGACAACTTTTAAGGCTTTAATACATAACGACGACATATCTATATGTACATATATATAGCCATATTTTCACAGAAGTTACTTTGGAAAAACAGGGTGTTTTGCCAAGCTTCTTATCAACAACACAATATAAATGTAGCACAACATCATGATCATGCCCGCATGACTGCAAAATTTGTGCCGATGGTTTAATGACCGCACTTAACCTAATTCACTCACGGATAAAGTACCCGAGACAAGCTGAAATCAAACAGTCAAACAAATACAAAAAGTGTATACATACATATGTACACAAATACATTCGCTTGAGAAAATTAACATTTAAAATGCTATGCCATTCGGATAATAACAACACGAGGCATGTAAAAAAAAAATCATAAATCGAAAAAAAACTCTCACTGTAACTATATGGTCGTTCGCTGAGTGCGAATGAGTGAGCAAATGCCTTTGTTGAGTTTTACGTATAGGACGTTGAATTGTACATTTGCTTTGAATATCTACAACCAGTCTTGCCATTTTGGTTATTTTCCAGCTAGATTTAGCTGTTTAGCTAGAAAAACTCCAATTTAGCTACTAGCTTTTTTCCGAAAATTGTTTAGCTTTTTCTAGCTTTTTTCTAAATTTAGGAAAATCCAAATAAAAAATATTGTACGAACAAATACGGCTGAATTAATCGTCACAAAATGACGAAAAGCGATAAACACAGGTTTCATGTACAAATATCTACTTATGCGCCTTTAACTCTGTTTGAGGGGATAAATAATCGACTATTGCTGTTGTGTTTTACCTTTAACGAATATTTTAAATGCTCAGCCCTATCAAATTTCTCATCCCTATCACATTGCTCATCCCTGTAACCAGTTAGCGACAATTTTCGAATCGCTATCGCACTTTTTGATGTATGATATGAATGTTATTTCATCAAAAAGAACCTCCCACTGATGTCAGCCAGTGATTGAAGTGTTTGAAGGGACACAAATCTTATCATAAGGAATATCCCGATATTGCGTTAATGTATGATTTTGGCACGGCAATTACGGGATAATAGTAATGCATTATCTCCTTAAGAAATCAAAATCGTGAACATTTCCCCATTCCCAATGTTTGGCTTATTTTTGAGTCCCAAATACACTCCCAAAGTTTGATCATTAAATTTCTGAACGCCTTGTGTATATGTTTTACATTACATACTCAAAATAATGGACTGACTAATGTAGATATTCTTCATATGTAACAAAACAATATTATTGATTTAATAAACAAATAATACCAAGCGGGGTATTCTCTAAATATAACTGCAGTCTTAAAAAACAAAATCGGCTACATTTCAGTAGGATTTGCTAAATTTTTTGCTACAAAATAAATGGAGTGAGTGGCAACACTGATTGCAATGCTATGTTCATCACTTTCATACTTTTGGCAAAATTTCTGTTGTCGGCGGGATTGTTGAATATTTGCAAAACTGCAGAAATATGGAAAGGTATAAAGCTATAAATTTTCGAACTTAATAATTAACATTTACTATTCAATAGATATTTCAAGAAAGTTGGTATACCCGCACCCCGAGCGAGTATTATCGAGGCAGACAATACAACCTCAAGCAGTTCCACGGAAGAGCAGCCACCGCCCAGAAGTTTTCACAATTGAGCAATTGTCAAAAATCTGCTTTTTTTTATCAAAACTCTGTTTATTGAAACTACCTTATTTTTTGTATCATGAAAATAACCTTTAATTTGTTAAAAAATATGTGCTAATTTTGCTGTTTTTTGTTAAAAAAAAAAACGAATAAAACATTTGAATTTTGGCCGGTCTTCCCCTCCTATTTGCGTCAATATTGTAGCACAACTGAAGTAAACTGCAATTTAAGCCGCCTCTGAACGGCAAATGCTTTTTATGAGAAGCTTTTTCATGAGAGAAATACACTCGCAGGTGTGCTGTTTCCTTCAGAAAGGGGCGCATACGAGAAATCTTGAGAAAACATTGCTCTGATCACGGATTTAACCTGGGCCCTACCGAGTGTAGTAGGTCTAGGTAGTTTGTGCCGAATATACACAAGTAGCCGAAATCAAACTTGACTAAGTTTCTCACGATAAAAGAGTAATTATTTTATTGTTTTTAATTCGAAAATACTAAATTTGTAAGAAAGACCAATTTCCTTTTTTTAAATCCCTCTTGTGAGACACCGAGTTTTCTAGTTAGAGAATGAATTTGGGAAGCAAAAAATATTTGCGCTCTTTGGAGATAAATCCTACGAATTGATTTATGCAAAAAAACGACATATATATATTTTTTTTGTGCCCCTTTTTGCGAGAATGTGCTATGTATTGTATATGTACAACCAGTTTGATAATTTTTGAAAACTAAATATCGTCATAAATACCTACCGACAAATTTGCTATGTAGTTATACAGTAAGCGAAAGAACTACGAAATATTACTATCAAAATTATAAGATAGCATTAATTATATAAAAAAAAAAATTAAGATTATTCAATGTCCGTTATAATAATATAATTTTACGAACAGGTATTAAATAAACAAAGCAAAGGTATTATAGCTATAGTAGGTGTCTGGACATACAACATTGTTAGGTGATAAAAGCGTTGTAAAATAAAGTAGTATTCATGAACGTACATACATTCACCAAAGTTAGCCACTTAAGGCATATTAAAGTAAAACATGATATGCACAATTTTACTATTTACCTGAATGTACATATGTATGTATGCACATAGGCAAGTTACAACTGCCGAAAGTTTAAATTATATACATACATATACATACATGTGTGAGTATTTGTACTCTTTGGTAGACGAATACGCAACCTACTTATGGATGCGTTGAATACTTGGGCTGCAGCCAACATGAAACACTTTCACTTTTCGTGTTTACTTTGGCAGATATAGAGATAGCAGCTAACTGTTTAGTAACGGGTGTAACCAACACAAAAAGAAAGTGAAAATTTTTCGTCATTCCTCATTTAAAGATACATATATATAATAGCCATTTGTAAAACGAAGTATATTGTAGAAAAAACTGTTATATGTAGGAGTTGAAAAGTTTTTTAATCCCAACTCAAATTACTGACGCTGAAAATCGATTTTTGCTTTTCAAAAGATATTTAACAACAAGTTAAGTACTATATCAAGTTTAAAGTGACCATTTATGAACGAATATATATATTAATTTCTTTGAATCCAAGGTCTGTTTTTTTTCTTTAACTTAAACTGTCTATCTCTATAATAATTAAATTTGACATTAGCTATAGCCTGTTAAAAATGTTCTTGGTTGTTTTTAGTAGCTTACCATACGCGTGAGACCTGTAGTTATACTCTTAAGAATATCTAAATGCATATATGTACATATGTATCTATAAATATATAGTTTCTTAGCTCAAATACGTTAATCTACTGCCTTTATCGCTCTTTGTTGCGTTACAAGTATGTATGTAATGCATATATGTACATACATATGTATGTATGCACATAACCCCGACGATGCCAGTTTTCATCAATATTTTTACCGTTGTTTCTACAATTGCCTTTATCAAATGAAATCGAAATTTATACATATGTACATACATACATATGTATATACACACAGGTCTAAAGATGATGTTTTCAAAAATATAACTTGAAATAGAGAAAGTATTGAAAGCTCTCTATTGTTCATATAACAGCCAAGCAAGCAGTTGCAGATATGAACAGCAGCGTTGCGTTTAAATCTTATGAAAGTCCCTCATGGTCGAGTCGCCTACACAGTAATATTCAGCAGTTTTTCTGAGTTTCATATCTCTTGTTTCGCTTTTGAATTTGAATTCATGTCCGACTATGTATGTACATGGTTGTGACTATAGTTGTGCGATGAACCGACGTCATTGCTAGAGCGAGTTCATTGACCGCGTCTGATGTTCGTAACACTAAAAGTAGGTCAGCCATTTTTGTTGCTATCGAACCACACACAGCACTGCAGTCACTACTCACGAAACTCGAGCAAATTATAACCAAGCAAATGCGAGAAGGCATTGCTGTTAAAATACACATATATGTATGTACATACATCTGTACATGTATATATCCCCATGCATACCCAGCAAACAACACGATTGCCACAGAAGTTGAAATGGAAGCGAATTTGGCGAAGGATGCATTATTTTAACATGTCATTGGCTGTTAGCCCTGTTAGTCCAGAGAAGCGAACAAAGAATGCCTTACAGAGAAACTAATGTAGAATGCCTAGATAACTTCATACTTATGTATGTATATTAAATTGAAAACAAAAAATACAGATTGTCTTAAAAGATTAAAATTAGTTTACATTTTTATAAATCAGTTTTTATACATACGTATGTATGTCGTTATTATTTAATTCAACTAAAAATGGTACTTCCTCACTTCGCTGTAAATTAAACAAAGCAAAACATGATTTTTATGCGATGGAATATTTCCACAGAAGTTAACAGTAGAAAAGAATTTTTGGGTATTCATTCTATTCTTCAGGTGACAACGGTGAAGCATTCTACTTCGCATTCCCCGTAATGAAGCTGAGCATCGAAATTAATAAAATATTGTAGAACATTCTGGTATGCATTACCGCAATGCTCAAAAGAAGCAAACAAATTAGAAGACATTATGAGGCAATACATTCTAGAACACGTTACCACTAAAAGCGATTACCGATTTTTTGCTGGGATATTTAGACATGCATACATACATATGTGCAAATGTACACACTTATGGAAATATGTATGTACAACTGAGGACAGAGCTCATGCGGGCTTACCTAGAGGTTATACCCTCTACTACACGATTCTATGTAGTTTACCTTTCTCCTTTCAATTGAAGAAACTGATGAATTTAACACCCCGATATGTTAAACATAACTTTTAAATTTATGAAATAAGCTAAAATAAAACTTCATATCGATATGTATTCAAAATGAATGAATCATGCAACTCGACTCATGATTAGTATTTGTAGTGTAGTGTATTTGTAGTGTGCGTCCATATGGACCTAAAATTTCACGCCGCCTCCGAACGGCAAATGGTTTTATGAGAAGCTTTTTCAAAGCAGAAATATACTCGGAGGTTTGCAATGTTGTTTGGACTTGATATAGAACTCAGGTCCTGCAGGGTGATAGTACGCACTACTAGCTATTCAGCCACAGCGGCCGAATATAATATCAAATTTAATATCGGAAATAAATGTGTACATACGTACATACGCATTAGCGTGGACCGAAAATCCGTTTTTTTTTTACATTTTGATTGGTAATAGCAAAAATATGGTTCATTATACTCTAAAAACAATCTGTGTGAAAGATGACAATTTTTGTTCAATATATTAGGCTCGCCCAAGATTGTTTTTAGAAAAAAAAATCTTTTTGGCCCACGCTAATATGTATGTGTATGCAAAGATAGATATTTTGTAATGACCAATTTGTACTATGCATTTTTAATTCCCAACCTTGTTATTATAATTAAGTAAGTTTTGATTACTCTTAAGGATATACTCATGTGCATTTGTATTTTCAATACAAAAATGTTCACGAAAAATTATTAACCCGTTATACCTATGTGTGAAGGATATAAAAGCAACCGAGTGAACACATATTCAACTACAAATGTACATATGTGTATTTAAGTAAATACGTATGTATGTTTGTAACATACTAATATATTCCCCTCACACTTTCTTTCCGTTCCAACATCTGTATTGGTATGTACATATGTATGCTTTTTTTATGTTGTTTGTGCTATATATGTAGGTCGAACCTTCAAAAGGTTCATTTACCTCGGCTACGCAACTTAGCAAATGAAACATCATATAAAAAAAACCAATTCAACTGAACAACCTCGAATCATGAAGCGAGAGAGTTGTTAGTTAAATGACGAAAAGGCCAGCCGATTGAATAACCGAACGAATAGCCGACGAGTTTTTCACGTGCTTTGAGTGAGTAGCAAATAAACTCAATAGCTTAACATCAATTTGACTCAAAATCCACTTTCGATTTTCTTGTTAAATTTATAAAAAAGTTGCGAATGATATTTTCTGCTCAGTCTCAGAGAAACCAGCTTCGTATGTAGCTTCGGCACATTAATACACATACATGTATGCATAATAATGGCAAAAGAAACATGGTTGGTAAATAATAGACTCGAATAAGTTAACGTGTGCACATTTACAGACAAACATACATATATTAAATATGTACACACATACGTAGATAAATATACGCATATTTACCATTCCACTTGACAAGTATAAAATATGTACAAATGTATGTTTATAAGTACAATACACATAGTCCGTACATTAGGCTGTTTCAAAAAAAGTTTTCGGATCTCCGATAAGCCGTGAGATTTCGTATATTTGATAAAAAAAAAAGAAGGCGCCTACTCCAAGATGGGCTTAAAAATCTTAAATTTAGAGGACGCTACCATTTTCGAAAGTTCGTGTGAAAGGATTTTTTGATAACCAGTCATTTTTTTTTGCAGAAAAACGATGTGGTTTCTATTCCAAATTTAACGCTGAAACGATGGGTAATTGGTTTTTCTTAAAAAATTACATAAGCCTCGCAATACCGCATTTTTCAGATGGAAAATTAAAAAAAAACGGGTTTTCTAATTTTAAATTCAAATAAAATGAAACAAGCCGAGTTTTTTGGAACCGGTGTATAAGAAAACGTGTTTTTGGTCGGAAATAGCGGTTAACCTATCTTAGAAAATGCATTATCTTCAGTTTTGTATAAAGAAAAATATTCCATCACGAAACTGTATTTAAATGAAAACTTAAAAAATATACACTACAAAAAAAAAAGTAAAAATAACCACTCATGCTCATATACTCGTAGTTGCGTATGTAACGTATACGCCATGTAGCACCATACACAGTCATCTAACATGTTTACTCGCACGCCTTAACTTAAAAGCCATAAGAATGATTTAGCGAAGAATGTTTTAGCGTTTTTTTTTTGTGCCGAAAGAAGTGAGTGACACTAGAAAAAACAGCTCGTAAGATTTGCTGATATATGCTTTCGGAGCATTTATACGTCCTAAACATTATGGCGATAGCCTCATCAAAATCATTATTTTGGTCATTTTCGCAAGATATTTTTATTGTAAGTTTATGAATGAAAATAAATGCAAACTTTAACAGGGAAGAAAATTTAGAAAAAATAATTTTGTAAATTCTTTTGATTTGTGTTAAAGCCTGTTCTTTTGCAAAAACATCAAGTTGTAAATAGTAAAGGGAAAATACGTAGTAATTTTTTATGTTTTCATTAATATAGAGTTGTAAATAGTAAAGTGAAAATGCGGAGTAATTTTTCATGTTTTCATTAATAGTTCATACATGGCGTATGGGTAACATTTTTTCCTAGTCATATTTTAGAAAACGAGTAAATGGCTTAGCGCATAGTGGAGCGGCAAGCAAAGAGCATCGAGCAAAGCGTCAAACGCATATGTTTCAATGGGAGAGCGCATAGTGAAGAGCAAAGCGAACATACACGTTAGTAATTGACGCTTTGCTCGATGCTATGCTCGTTGCTTTGTTCGCCGCGCCACTATGCGTTTAGGATAAGCAATATTTGATATTTTTGCAATGCTAATTTATTTACTAAAGAGAGTTAAACCAAAATTTCCCTATAAACTATATTATATAATTAATACTAAGAATTTTAATCAGGGCATATCCGTAGGCTCTTCACGGAAAAAACCTTCCAAAGACAATTTGTTTGTCTTTTTTATTTCCATTATAAGGGCTTTTGAACTTTCGAAAGAGCAAATAAAAACCTCTCTTCTATTCTTGTGCCTTTTCTTAAATAATGCATTTTTGCGTACGCTTATTAAATAATTTACTTCATTTTTTTTTTTAAAAGGCGACAACCCTTTAAAAGAAAATAATACCTCATTGCACATCAACATGCCAATCACCTTATTTCGACACCTCTTTTTTGAAAACTGAGCGAACTAGGTGTACCTAAATGCCGCCAGAACACGAATTGTCAACTTCAAACTGTATTTACAATGAAAGTACCTACGTTTTGTTAAATATGGTAAAACATACCACGCTGGTTTACCGTCTGAAAATGTTTCTAATATGTGTATATTTTTATGTACAAATTCCCGAACCGAAACCCCGGTTAAAAGACCAAAAAAAAACTGTTTGACGAATCAATCCAAAGGTGCAAAAACGGTTCGAACCGCTGAACCTAACCACCAAAATTCTTCATTCCGTTCACGTCGCTGTAAATATGTCTGTATGTATATGTGTATATATTGTGGTTCAAATGCACCTTAAGAAAAAATGCATTTGGTGTGCAAAGGCGAAGTGCGGACACACAAGTGTACCTACATACATACATACATACATACATACTTGCATGCATAGGTATGTATGTTATATGTATGCATTGGCATTTGAGCTGAATGCCGTTCGTTGCACCCAAAGTTCAGCGAAACACTTACATACAACCGCAGTTTTAGTACAAGTCGATGCTGAAATGTACTCAGTATCTCTGCTGCTGACGTAGTTTGACTGCATTTCAAATTAGCTCTTTCGTGGCAGTGCGCTCGCACAGTGCTACTTATAGCTATGTACATAAATATCTATACATACAGACATACAAGATGCACATTCAGTTACTGAGTATTGGCTTGTTCGCGCTTTATGTTAGAATGGCCGTTTGGGGCGATACAGCAAATTCTCGCTTGTGAACTAGAATAACCTTTCTTTTTCATTTATATAGCGATTGTGCACTTGCATGCCAATACATTCCCATATGCAAACATGCATTAATAGAGTGTACATTTGTTATTGCCATTGCACCTAAAGCGTTCTGAACTCATATATTTACATATATGTGCGTATGTATGTATATGCTACAAATGTATTTAACTATTTGGGCCCATGCTATGAACACAAATATATGTATATGTATGTATGTAGTACCTATATGCAGTCGGAACTCGATAATACGACTTTAATTTAAATGGCTATTTTCATAGCATTGCCTGTTATATGTTCCGAAACATTTGCGACTCTTTAATGCGCCTCACATGCTATTCACCTATTTTCAATTTATATTTATTGAGAGATAATATACTAACTTACCATTGAAAATACTAAAAAAGGCGAATCTGAAGCGAAGCTCGCCAAACGATATCAAATGATACATGGCACAATTTACAGTATTCATGACATAATAATATACATACATATATAGCGATAGAGACTACCTGATGTATTTGAGGTCGAAATAATGGCGATGGCCGAAATATAGTTCTGTAAGAAGGAAAGTAGCTAAAAATAATTGCGGTGGGTACTAGTACTAGGCGGTGACTAATCGCTTTCTGGAAATCGATTGTTAAATTAAATGATTCATTTATTTTCATGCGAAATATGAGTAGTAAATAATGTTACGCATACGCCATGCATGTATCCACGCGATGGATCAGACTTAAATAAAACAATAACAATTGATTGCGCCAAAGTGGAAAGTCGGAGCGCGTAGTACCATCCACTGCAATTATGTAGAGAATTTCTTGCTCTACAAAACAGCATTTTCTACATCTCGATTGGACGAACGAGAATCACCAGTGATATTAACACCGATGCGCAAATCGCCAAAACGTTTAACTAAAATTATTTTATTTTCAGTCAAATTGGGAGATAGGATATTTCGCCATTTCAATTAGTATAATTTTCTGAGCAATATGGTATGTTATTTATCTGTTAGAGAATTATTTGAGGGTACACTTAAAAATTGTGCAAATAAATTAAAAATTAAGTCTTATACGCATATAAAACTCAAACATTTTGAAAATCAGAATCGCGATCAGTAGCTCGTATTATCGAGTTTTGACTGTAAGTATGTATATGCACATACAGACATACCTGTATACACGTCTATAAATTCACATATACCCACGTAAGAGCACAAATATGGACATAAACATCCATATATATGCATGTATGTATGTACATATGCACATACAATTTAACGAATGTACCTAAATGCCATATGCCTCCTCAACTGCTAGCGTCGTCGCCTTCAAAAGCTGCTGCTTTGTTTCGGAGTGCAGCGACATTTATGTGGGTCATGCACGGTCATTCACTTCTGTTGATTGCAATCAAACGCGCAGGCAGGCACACTTAGTAACTAGTCATGGTGTGTGTTCCACATTTACAAAGTAATTGGTAAATTCATATGCATATTTGTATGCATTTAAATGAATACAAATGTACTTATACATTTAGCCGAAGTAACCCTACAAGACATTGCTGAGCACTTTAGGCAAAAATTCTCACACATTTACACTTTTGTTTTTGTAGTACGGCATAAATGAGTAGTTTGACTATTAGTACTGAGGACTTTCTGATGACAACATTGAGGGGAAAGTACTCAAATTTTTCCCATGGCCTGAACGAAAATGAGGACTTTGATAAGCACTTTTGTGATTAGGAGTAATGATAATATGAGTACTCATATGATACTCAGCTGTCTTGTAGGGAAGTTTATAGAAGGTGAGTGTGCGCTCCAATGCATACATAGATTTATTTGATTGGTTCTCCTTGAAATTTTTATTCGCATAAAATTATAAACACTTGACACAGTGTACATATATAAACATACATACATGCAGTACATTTACATATTTGCCTCATATGTACATACATGTGTACATACATACATACTTACAAATAAATTAAAATTTGGAATTGGGTCTGCCATTTTCCCTGTAAAAGTAAATTGCTTTTTCACAGTCTCTAGAAAACATACATATATGTACATAAATATGAAAATTTAAAAATCAGATTTTTATTTTATGACATAAATAAAGTAGACTTGTTAAGGGAGAAAATCTGTTATTTTGCCAACAAACTCAAAATTAAATAAGTATTTCGATTTCCCCTTAACTTTGCCATCTCACACACAATTTCACCATCCTAATTATGTATGTTTGTAGGTATACAACCATACATAGATACATATGTACATAAGTATGTATGTAGATCGGAAATTACGTTTGCGTACATACACATACCGATGTACAATAGTTTCAAAACAGTTACTGATATCGCTGTAGGTATTGCATATAAACTTGAATACGGAACGGTGTTATGTATATTTTTTTTGTGATAAAAAATGTGCTGCTTTCACTTTTACTTTCAAAGCGCAACACGTATCAAAAAGCTCAAGCGTAGACGGTAGGTTCATAACCCGTGACTACGTACATGCACATATACATACATACGCACATGAATTTGTGATATCAAAACAATTAATTTTTTTATGCACTAAATATATGTACATACATATAAAAAAAAATTAGAATAGAATGTTTCCAACTAAGTAGTACATTATAACTATAACAAATATATTTAGGTAAGTAATTTAATAATAAGCCTATTTTCAATGATGTGAATTTATTATTATTTTAAAATTTTTGAGTATGAGTGTAGTATTTTTTTTACATTCCCCAAAATGAGAGGGCCGACATATTGAAAAAAGAAAGAGAGATCCGATAAGAGAGTGTACTCAAAATTACAATTTTACTTTTCAAAATTCAGGAGCGGTTTAAAAATTCTTGTTGAAAAACAATTCATATGAAAAATTAACAAAATATACAATTTTTGTAAATGTATGAGAAACGCTGCGGCCTCTGGATAAAAATACCATTTGGAGGAGGACTTGGCATTTTTTTTTTTAATTTTTTTAAACTTAATTTTTGATGCAGAGCATTAAATTTTAAAAAAAGTTCGCTTACTTTATTTTCGCAGCAAGGGCTCGATATGCATTGCGGCTTGGAGGAAGCATGAGAACGTCAAATTTGTGTTTGTTCGTTGAATTCCCTGAACCGACCCTGTTATGATATGACACTTCATTCTATGTAGTTGTTTACNCTATAAGAGCTACAGAGCTTTTGCTGAATATTCTCACAAGCCAAAAAGTTCATTTATAAAACTCTCTTAAATGTGGTAAAATATACAACAGAACTACATTGCGATACTTGCGCTGGAAAGTTTCGATACGTATGTGTAAATTTTTTGTCTTATATTTGTGTATATGTATTTACGAGAACACTTTTCTCTTAGTATGAGAGCGTAGCACAAAAAACAATATATATAAAAGAGAGGCAAAACACATATGTAAATACACACTCGTTTATCAGTAGGTTGTGTGATTAAATCTACACAAGCGGCATTTAGAAGCTTTCCATCTTCATTTACCACGATTCGCAAGTGTGCAAGTCGGTACCGGGAGATAAACCATGAGGTTGTAACTGTGGCGTTGAGGTTAATTCTTCTCTTTTGAGGTCTTTTGCTTCATCACTCTGCGTATTAATTTATTGTGCGCAATGTTGCTTTTAGTTCTGCCCTTACTCCTACCTCTGTTTCTCTGTATCGTGCACATCTCGTATTTCGTTTCGTTTTTGTCCATGCTGTCTTTTCAGTATATTCATAACATGCTTCTGATTTTTACAGTTAGTCGCTTTCGAGGCCTTGGCGAGTTTTGTCACGTTAGCGTCCAACGGTAGATTACAGACTAATGAACGAGTAAACTACAAACCGGGTGCAAGAAATAAAACAAAACAAAAAATATGGTGTGCAAAATAATTAAATATTTGTAAAAGTAATATTAACAAAAAAGTTGTCGATGATCAAAGATAAATACATGTATTCATATGTTTTTGACAAGTGTACTAAGAAAGATGTTCTTTGAATTAACGTTTCTTATAAATAAATAAAAATATATATATCATATAGACCGCTTTATACCAAAAAACAGCAGCATGTGTATATGTATTTAGTGTGCAAACAAATAAAATATATGGTGAATAAATAAAATTATGATAAATCTTAAAACTAAAGCAAATAAAGTTCCTGTTAATTATTCAATGAGTCGTTCCCATGAAGAGAAATATCGAAAATGTGTACCTGATTTAAAAATTCCATATGCCGGAATTTTGTTCACTGTAAAAATTCAACAAAAGCATTTCCAGTTTGCCTAAATAAAAACGCTTTACCAACTTGCATATAAAAAGTTTATGTAAAGGCATATAATTTAAAATAAATTTCATTACAATGACCGAGGAATTACCAATTCTCAAAAGTATACTTAAAGGCAATGTTAACTATCACAATGCACGTAAGTGTCGCTACATATTATATATGTATGTTAAATTTCCATTAGACTATGTTTAAAAATATATATATTTCTGGCTGTTAGATAGGTATGTATGTATGTACATATGTACATACTCTGAAATAATAAATATATCCCGCTATTCTATTCTTGTTAAATTTATCAACTTTCTTTATTACAAATATCTATTCGTTATTTGTAATTGATATAATAGATTTTTCAACTCAATTGTTGTTAGCTTTGTGTTCCGTGCCTATATTTCTTTACATCCTCCTCTTACTTTCTTTTTTGATAGCGTTTTTACCTTTTTCTAGGTATATTCGTGGCTTTGCATTTGACTTTACATTCAAATTTCTTTTATTTTGTGATTTCTTTTCTCTTTCCTTTTACAAATATAAGTTTGTGCATATGTATGTACATACATGCATATGTATGTTTGCTAGAGAAAACATTTCATTTTCATTTTCATTTGACCCGAATTTCGCCGGCCTGCATTAATGTATGTCAGTGAGATTTCTTCGTGGTGTAGTCGCCGCTTTCGTTGCTGTTTTTTTTTTTATACTTCGTTTTTATCTGGGGCGTGCAACGAGCTAAATGCGCAGCCGCAAAGTAATATGCTTTCTGACTTCTTCTTAACTATTTGCCTCTCACTTCAATTCTACCTTATTGTTAAGATGAGTGTATGTGTAAATTATGTACATATGTACATATATACATACATACATTCGAATAGGCTTCTTCTCCTCCATATTTCACTTTTGTTGAAATNTCGGTTATGAGCCGTTTTCACATCAATTACTTAGTCAACTAATAGAAAAACGGCTATTATCAAAATTGCTTAACTAATGAATGGACATTGGTTAACTGCAGTCAACCATTAGTAAATTTTTACAGTACTTTAAAAGTATTTGGTTAACATTAACCTTTTAGTTAGCCAATGACTATCAAAAAGTTGTGCATAAAATTCATAAAGATATCTACCAATGTTGTCTTGTAAGAAGAAAAATTTTCTTGTTTTACAACAATCACTCGTTGATCAAAATAAGCAACATGAGCAGTAACGTTTAATGATAGACTTATCCTCTGTGTTACATTGTAGTATCAAACTTGTTGTATTTTTTATTAATAACTGTCTTTTGTTCAATATGGAAAGCCTAGCTAAAGGCTTCAAAGAAGTAGTTTTTTGAGCTATGGCGATCTTCTAGGAAATGAGTGTAGGCAATTTATTGAAGTTTTTCTGCTTTATAAAATTGAAGTTTCCAGAGCAAATCAAATCCAAATAAATGTAAAACAAAAAATAAATAGATGAAAATTCGTTCAGGCTGCCTTTCAGTGGGTTTACCTTCAAATTTTTGTATCATGGTAATTTGTGTGTATGTACACATATTTATATGAATGTTATTCAAATATACATACATATACGTATGTATATATTTTTAATTTTCTAAAAACATACATAATATAATATAATAATTAATAAATCAATTTTACAGAAAATTCACGAATATTTCATATCTCATTAAGTTATATTTATATTTCCTCCCGTAACAATTTCCCTTTTCGCTATACATACTTAAGTAATAATCCTATATGCATTTTTTTATTTGATAGACCGCGACCCCTTCTCCCACTCTTTATTATGGTTTTCCACTATCGGTTGCTCTTGTTTATTAATTTGCTTTCGTTACTTCTCGTTGGCGAAATGAAAGTGTCTATGGTAAAAGTTTGCTCACCAGTAGAGGTGAAATCGGTTGTTAGACTGGCTACTATAGTACTCGTAGTTATGTTCTCATTTCACTTTAATAGTATTTAAGCCAAGTAAGAGAGAGTGATTAAAAAAAAAACACTACAACAGAAAGTAAAACTTAAAATTTACCATATTTAAAATTAGCAAAATGAATTTCAGGAAGTTAGTTGAATCAGTTTTTCATTTGCACTTTGTTCATGATACAGGCATATTCCACTTCTTAAACATGCATATGTACATACATATGTATGTATGTATAGTACCTAGATATTTATTCAAACAAATCTACATAGGTTTAAATACGACGAAAGTTAAATATTTTTGAACGTTGACTTTCGATATTTAATTGAATGAATTTGGTTTCACACTCCGTGGTGCAGTAGGGGAGTGAATAAAGTAGGCACAATAAGCATTGGGCATAACTTATGCATGCACATATCGTCGTTTAAAGTATAAAACCGCTTATCAATATAATGCAAAACCGCGTATGTGAAGTTGGAGAAATTATTTTTTAGAGAGTAAAAACACTATTTCAAAATGGTTCGGTTTTTTATAGAGCAATCGCATTTCTGGCTAGTATATTTAAGGACGAATGGTAAAGGCTTGAGCCAAGAGCTCGGGTGAGCAAATCCAATTTTTGCAAAAAAAGTTAGTTACCCAGTTTGGCAGAACGACGATACGCGGTTTTGTACTTCGAACGACGATATATACATATACATATATATAAGTACATTTGTATATTTAGGATTTTTGTTTATTTAATAGTAGTAATATGTCTGTCACACTAAAAACCCGATTTCTTTTGCTTGCAGCGGTCCGATTCGGTCGAGTACCAAAGCGTGAGAAAGCGCGAATATTAGCTGCCATGCAGCAAAGCACACAAAATCGTGGCCAACAACGCGCTCTTGCAGGGGAGCTGGATGATCAACCACGACTGATAGCTGCTGTCCTACGCGCTCATCTGGAAACTTGCGAGTTTACAAAAGAAAAAGTTGCTGCCATGAGACAAAGGGCGAGAGAGTGTCCCTCTTATTCAATGCCAACGCTACTGGTAAGTGTTAATATGTATTCATTTAAATAAATAATATAGTATTCTTAACGCTTTTTAGTTAGTTTTAACAGTAGTTTTCATTATTTCATAAAATTAGCTTACCCGGGTGTAAACAGATGACTTATAAAAATTAAAATATTGCTATGAAAAGTTCCTAAATGAATGTATGTATAAAACAGGTAGACCCTCCGAAGAAAATTTCATAATTTTATTTTTTTTTTTTTCGTTAAAAAAAGAGGATTTAGTTTCGACTCTTGACTAATAAATTGCGCTCACTAAAAAATCAGCTAAAAAAAATCTCTATCGATTAATTAAAATGAAAAGCTGTAAAGAATTTATTTTTAATCTTGCATGGTTAGTAATTCATACTATTATATGTATGTAGCTATATATTAGAAATGACTGGCGTGCTTTGTTACAGGAATAAGTGTAGGTGTAAAAGCCTTTAATATTTGCACCCAAACATTTTGAACTTTTCGTTTAGAATTTTTAGAAAAATTTTGGGTATGCAGTAGGTTAAAGTGCAAGTTTCAAGACGCTAGAAAATCGCGTTGATTTGTGATAATTTTTTGGCTGACGGTGTTGTGCATATTCTTCAAAATAAAATATGCTCGACAATTTCGTTTATATGGGAGAAAACGCCTAGCACCATCAGCAAAACAAATTATTAAAAATCAACGCGAATTTCTAGCGTCCTTAAATTTTCACTTTAACCTACTAAAATTTAATGGGCTACAAAACTGCATACCCTAAATATTCTAAATAAAAAGTTTAAAAGTTTTGGGTGCAATTGTTAAAGTTCGTTGAATTTTCATAATTTTTGTACGAAGTTTGAAATGTGAATTTATACGGCGCAGGTAAGGTAAAGTGCCAAACTTTTATAAAAAAAAATATATAAACAATAAATAAACAAAAGAAAAATAGCCAAACCTAGTCAAAGTGTCACTTGACTTAATCAGATGACCACAAGTGTATATACATATATTGAACAGCGATCTACCATTCGGTAGATCCTAGTTTGATAACAGTCCAACACAGTTGTTATATTTTAATTGAATATATAACCTAATAAAAACAAAAATAATTTTCTACTTTTATTTTTTTATTTTATTAATTAGACTTAAAAGGCTTAAAAAAACCCATAGTTATTTCTTTTCGTATCTAAGTATGTATGTACATACGCATGAGCATATTTGTATTAAACACAGTTCGTAATATTTTTTTGCAAAGTTCTGTCGATTAAAAATTCGGCAAGAAAATTGTCTGTTTATTCCAAATATATATGTATGTACCAATAAAAGAAGCTAAACAAACAATATATACACAGAAAGAGATAAAAAGGTCTACCAAATATTCATCATTCAAATTTATACAACAAAGCATTCAACAAAGTCAGCAAATATAATAAAATTAAACAACAACATGACATATCGTCATAACAGCAATAATATAACAATAACAAAAAAGACCGCACATGTCTAGAAGGTAGAATAAGAGCGCAGAAATAACCTTGTGGCAAGGTTTTTTAACCTTGAATTTGACTCTCGACGAGAATAGAATAAAAAACAAGCGCCGATGAGAAAAAATAAATAAACACAGAGAAATATTGTTTTGAAAAAGCTTTTGCAAAAATCACATTAAATGAAATCAAATGCCAGCTCTCTTACTCAGGCGAAATACATACATACATATGTATGTACATATGTAGATACACTGAAAGCAAATTTAGAGTATGCCTGTACATACTACATTCATAGATACATACTAAATAGGACTAAGTAGGTATGTACAATCATACGTACACGTACGCATAGGAATTATCTTATAAGCGTTGTTCTCATACTCTTGCTTGCACCACATGCCATTATACATACATACATACATATGTACATAGGCTGGCAACTTAGTTGACTTACTATTAACTAATAATCCATTACAAAATTTGTCATTTCCATATCAACGCAAATAAATGCGCGTTTGCTCCAGACGACAGACGTCATAATGACATCAACACGAACAAATCAGCAGTATGCAAAAACACAAAACAACTACACCTAAAAATTAATACACGCGCGCAAATACTGAAATATATACCGATTCGAAAAAAAAACCGAAACAGAATAAAAGCTTGGCGCACATGACCTTGTAAAATACGAGGAAATTATTCGCAGCTCAGTATTTTTGCAATTCATCTGCGTCCCCTTTGTCGCGACCATCGTCATTCCATTTTGGTGTGTCTGTCGTTCAGGCGTTAGTATGTCTGCTTGCTAATAATAATACAATACATACAATTCTTATAAACATAAAGATGTGCACTTAAATATGTATGTACATTAGACCGTACCACCTAACAAGCCCCCCCGAGTCCAAAATATTTTTGCAACGCAATTTACATTTTTCGGATACACCGGCATTTGGCAATAAAATTTGCTTTTAAAATAGGTCTACTGGAATAATCTTAATAGGTACTTCCTTAGCAAAGGTTAAATGGTTTATGGTGAGCTTTAGTATAACAAGAACTGAGATCTGGTGGGTGGTGGATAAATACTAGAACTGGGTATTTCGGGACAATGAATTTTCGAACACAAATATTTGTTTTCTCGCGGCACCAATGTGGACCCAAAGAAATGACGAAAAATGTAAAAAGGCGGCCACTAAGTTCGTCATGGGCAGCGCTGGCAGAACTTCATAAGCAAGTGTAAAAGTTCTGCTTTAGACTTAAAGTTAAGCTCAGTTAGTCTATACTTAATTTTCGTAACTTAATTTAATTTAATATTTTGGCCAACCTCGTAGATGAGAGACTGTGTTGGCGGTTAGTTAAAACTTAACTTACCGTAAGAAACTTAAGAANACCAACCTGTTATATGAGAGACTGTCTTGGCGGTTAGTTAAAACTTAACTTACCGTAAGAAACTTAAGAAACTGTAGGCTTTTGCGGCCTTGTGATAATCGAGAGCAGTGAGAGAATAAGGCTTGCCAGATTTTCGTTTTTGCATTTCTCAAAAACAAAATATTTCCGCTTCAGACTTAAATAGACGTGTTGAGTTATCATTGATGATTTGTTACGGTAAGTTAAATTAAGTTAAGTTTAGTCTAGACTAGTAGTTAAGTTCAGTCTAAGCTTTTAGGGGTGCATGGCGAACTTTTTATACTACATACAAACTACATATGAACGTTTAGCTATATTTTAGCGACTTGTATTTCGGCTATTTTCTTTTTCGTTTGCGCAATTTATTATAAGCAGAAGGCTTGCAAATAAGTATGTATGTATGTATGCATGTACACGTGTAAATAAAAACGTTCTGTGGAATTAGGGATTATATATGTATGTACATACATACATCTGTATGCACCTTTTAAAATACTAGAAACCTTTTGCTGCTAATCATTCTTGACAAATTTTCTGAGTAAATTAAAAAATTTGATAGAAAACACCTATGTATATATATATACTATGTATATGTATGTATGTATGTACAATTAGTATGCGTAAAGAACTAACTAGTNCATCTGTATGCACCTTTTAAAATACTAGAAACCTTTTGCTGCTAATCATTCTTGACAAATTTTCTGAGTAAATTCAAAAATTTGATAGAAAACACCTATGTATATATATATACTAGGTATATGTATGTATGTATGTACAATTAGTATGCGTAAAGAACTAACTAGTTTTCACAATAGCCCATTCGATTCTACGATTAGCTTCGTTCGGATGTGCTTGGCTTCGCCATTGAATCCATAAAGTTAAGTTTGATAATGATGCGATGAACGCTGGCATTGGCATTGACATACACGAATAAATGAATGCGCATAGGTTGTTTCTGTGTACACGAACATAGACTCACAAATATTTATTTTACTAAGAACATTTATGTCCCTACATACATACATACATACATACATATGTATATGTATACCACAAATAGTATATTTTAAGTGCTGTGAAATACTAAATATGTTTGGTGAAGCTTTGAATTTTTGCGATAACAACAATCTACCTAACTAAATAAAGTTCAAGTTCAAGATCAATTTTCATGTTTCCGTTTGAGTGCCTAGGTTTCTGTTCCAAATAAAGCGGGGCACATGTATGCATGCATAGATATTTATGTTGCTTCTAAAAAACAAATTCTGCTTATGACATACTTTTTCAATTAAATAAATTTATTTAAAGATTTACTTATTTACGTTAGACATTAAATATTATTAAAAAAAAAATCAAATCATCTGTAGCAAGTTTATTTATTCTCCTACTCCCTTTATTCTATGTATGTACGTAAGTAAGTATACGCGGCTTTCTTGCACTGATTGAGGTACAGTGTGTACCTTTGTATGTATGTATATGTACATATATGTATGTACATACGCAGTAGATTCTCGCAGTCCCCTCGTGAAGGTAAANCGCACATGTATGCATGCATAGATATTTATGTTGCTTCTAAAAACAAATTCTGCTTATTACATACTTTTTCAATTAAATAAATTTATTTAAAGATTTACTTATTTACGTTAGACATTAAATATTATTTAAAAAAAATCAAATCATCTGTAGCAAGTTTATTTATTCTCCTACTCCCTTTATTCTATGTATGTATATTCATATGTATGTACGTAAGTAAGTATACGCGGCTTTCTTGCACTGATTGAGGTACAGTGTGTACCTTTGTATGTATGTATATATGTATGTATGTACATACGCAGTAGATTCTCGCAGTCCCCTCGTGAAGGTAAAACCTTGAACTCTAGTTCGTCGACCTTGACTAGAATATCAGAATAAAGCATCACGCACACGCGAAACTTAATTATAGGCACACACGCGCAACCAGCGAGCTTCGCTTTGTTTTCATTCTTAGTTGTAAAAGTCAAATAAGTTTTCTCTATGCTCTTTACTTTATGCATACATTCGTACATAGATAAGCCTATATATACATATGTATATATGTATATGTATGTACCCCACTATGGATCTCATACTTTTTTGCGCCATTTCATNACACACGCGCAACCAGCGAGCTTCGCTTTGTTTTCATTCTTAGTTGTAAAAGCCAAATAAGTTTTCTCTATGCTCTTTACTTTATGCATACATTCGTACATAGATAAGCCTATATATACATATGTATATATATATATGTATGTACCCCACTATGGATCTCATACTTTTTTGCGCCATTTCATAGATTTAGTTTACTAGGAAATATAAGCTTTGACTTCTCTTTTCTAAAGCAACAAGCAAAAGCTCTTAAAAATTGTTCTCATGTTGGAATACAAAAGTACATACATACATACATATATGTATACAATTAAACCTACACAGATATGTAAAGCCGGCGCATGTGCTAAAATACACTGGCGTTTCTTTGTAGTTATCGATTCCAATATTTTGTTAACGGTGAATATCACAACCTTTGTGAAAAATATGACCTTCACTGGGACCTTAACATTGTAGATATGAAAGTTAAATGCAAACACATACATACATATGTACCTACATATACACATACATACATGTACTAAGAAATATGATTAACAAAGCTTTTTTCGTTTACGGATTTTTCTAATGTATACGAGTACTTCTTCTGATATTGGAATATTTCGCGATTCATAATTTTAATAAATATTCTCTTTTACTTTTATAGGCTTGCCCGCTGAATCCCGCTCCAGAGTTGCAGTCAGAGCAAGAGTTTTCTCAGCGCTTTGCTCATGTAATACGTGGCGTTATCGACTTCGCCGGTATGATACCAGGTTTTCAACTCCTCACCCAGGATGATAAATTCACTTTGCTCAAAGCCGGTCTTTTCGATGCACTTTTTGTGCGTTTGATTTGCATGTTTGATTCTTCTATCAATAGTATAATTTGCTTGAATGGGCAGGTAATGCGTCGCGATGCAATACAGAACGGTGCTAATGCCCGATTTTTGGTGGATTCAACATTCAATTTTGCCGAACGCATGAATTCTATGAATTTGTCAGATGCGGAAATCGGGCTGTTTTGTGCAATAGTTTTGATAACGCCCGATCGACCTGGACTACGCAACATTGAATTGATCGAAAAGATGTATAGCCGATTGAAGGGTTGCTTGCAAAAAGTCATAAGCCAGAACCGCGCTGATCAACCAGATTTCATGGCAAAATTGTTAGATACAATGCCTGATTTGCGAACATTAAGCACTCTTCATACTGAGAAACTAGTTGTATTTCGTACGGAACATAAAGAACTATTACGCCAGCAGATGTGGACAATGGACGATGAACAGCCAGCGAATGTAAAGAGTCCTATTATTAACTGGGACGATCCACGTATGGATGCTGAGGCAAAGAGTCCTCTAGGTTCCGTGTCAAGTACCGAGTCGGCAGACTTAGAATACACCACCTCAACAAGCACGTCAACATCCCACCATCACTCTAATCAACAAGGACCACAAACATCTGCATTAGCTTCGTCAGCACCATTGTTGGCCGCATCATTATCAGGTTCGTGTCCATTGCGCAACAGAGCCAACTCCGGTTCGTCTGGTGATTCTACCGCCGAAATGGACATTGTCGGTTCACATGCACATCTAACCCAGAATGGGTTGACTATCACTCCAATTGTTCGCTCGCATTCCCACCAGCATTTGCATCATCACCTAACTTCTGGTACTACAAATAGATACCGAAAATTAGACTCGCCCACCGACTCAGGTATCGAGTCGGGTAATGAAAAGAACGATTGCGGCATCAAAGCAGTAAGCTCTGGCGGAAGTTCTTCATGTTCCAGTCCGCGTTCTAGTGTTGACGACGCCCTTGACTGCACAGAAACTGCAACAGCAAGTACAAGTCAAGTTACAATATCTGTTTCACCCATACGTTCGCCTCAACCTATCAATCCGACGTCCACCTCTTCATTAGCTGGCCCAGCTAATACGCCAAATGCGCTAAAAAGACAAATTGTGGACGATATGCCCGTGTTGAAACGAGTACTGCAAGCGCCTCCTCTCTACGATACCAACTCACTAATGGATGAAGCGTATAAACCACATAAAAAATTTCGAGCACTGCGACATCGCGAATTCGAAACGGCAGACGCAGATCCTAGTTCTACATCCAATGGCTCTAATAGCGTCGGTAAAACCAACACACCAAGTATGCAAACTAATATTTCGGTGCAAAGCTTGCAAGCAATCTCACCTCCATCTGCTCAAACCCCGAGTAATGCTCCGAATTCGGTTGTTGTTTCTAAAGCGACTGCACCACCAGCATCATCCCCGCTTCCTCATATCCCATCAGAAAATGCAGGAAGTTGTCATCAGCAAAGTCAGTTGCATATACATTTAACACGTCAAGCGACTACCAATGTTTGCAACAACGGTAATGACAACCAAAATAACAACGGCGCCGTTCAGACACCACAACAATCTACGTTGTCGAGCACTCATTCAGTGTTGGCTAAATCTTTGATGGCTGAACCACGAATGACTCCCGAACAAATTAAGAGATCTGATATAATTCAGAATTACATTATGCGTGATCCAGGATCGTCATCAGGAGCTCTGATTCCGAACACGCCAACACACCCCGGTAGCCGTAGTCCAGCACCAATGCAGCATTTATCACCTTTAAATCAGAATTCCTACCACTATAACTCGAGCGTTTCACCATCCTCGAGCAGTTCTCCTGCTTGTTCAAGCACTAATTGTGCTTCGCCCTCAACCACTACAATTGCATTGCCCTCACCACCACCCCCAAACACAGTAGGCCCAACCGCTACAAGGTGGCACGGCCATTCTGTTATAACTACAACGAGTATCAGCCATCGCCAGCAGTCTGTTTCGCCAAGCGGCAATGGCTCAGCATCATCATCCTCATCAAATGGATGCCAATATTTCCAATCTCCACACTCCACCTCTACTTCAATATCTCCTTCGCGACCATCGCCGTCAGCAGTTCACTCCCCTCCACGCCTACTGGAGTTACAAGTTGATATAGCCGACTCACAACAACCACTGAATCTGTCGAAAAAGTCGCCAACACCGCCGCCAACTAAATTGCAGGCATTGGTTGCGGCTGCAACAGCAGCACAAAGATATTCTGCAGTATCTGCTGATGTCACTGTAACACCGACTAACGCCGAAGCCACTCAAAATGTGACCAATAGTACGCAACAACTGCAGGTCCACAAAGTCATGCTAGAAGCGTAAGCTTAAAATATGAGTTAACGAATAAGTTTAATAACTATGTATGTATGTAAGTTTTTAATGTGAAGAATTCAATGAAGCGTTTTCGTGCGTACATAAAATATTCGATGAGATTAATGGCAGGAAAAAGTGAGTCGGAAAATTAAAGACTCGGATTATACTATGTAGTATCAACTCTGATACAAATGAATATCCAAGTATGTACGTATGTATGTAGGAGCACTATGTATTACATAAAAGCGCATGTGTGCGCATATGCAAAAGTAATAAAATNGCATAAAATATTTCGTTGAGATTAATGGCAGGAAAAAGTGAGTCGGAAAATTAAAGACTCGGATTATACTATGTAGTATCAACTCTGATACAAATGAATATCAAAGTATGTACGTATGTATGTAGGAGCATTATGTATTACATAAAAGCGCATGTGTGCGCATATGCAAAAGTAATAAAATTAGGTGAAGTTTTCACTATAACAAAAAGAGCGAGACTGAATATTCATAAAACTATGAAAAAAAGAAAGAAATATTATAAAGTAATAATGATTCAATGGGGCGGTGTTACACGAAGTTTGACGTGAATGAGAACACGACTTGTGGAACAACATAAAAATCAGTTAAGCATATATATTTTCCTTAATACACTTAAAATTAATACATATAAATTACTGTTAGGATATTAATCTATGTAACTTACGTATTAAAACAAATAAAAACAAAGTATAAGTTTTGAATGAGGAGGACCAAGAAGACGTTCGATACCAATTACAACAATTTCAATAAGAAATGTATGTAAAATAAATTTATATGCAAACACATGCGAGTATATGTATACATTTTGGAGAGGATTGCAGTTGGCATTGATATTATTATTATTGCTAATGATTAATCGAAATCCCATCAAATACCTAATGTATTTTTAAAGCACACAAAAACTGTACAAAATGCATGCAATATAGATTAAAAAATAATATCCCTAATAACATAGGAAACAAAGATTATGCTGCAATTCCTTTTAAAGCTTATCTATCTGTAGATTGGAGGCATATAATTTTAAATGTATGACAATGAAATATTTTAAGGATCATTGGCACAACGATAGCATATTACTTGTATATACATACATATGTACATAAGTGCACTGGTATGCCATTTTATGTTTATATTGTGCATATACATAGATACATACATATGTGTGCTTATTACAGAATGTCAAAACATCATCGTAGTGTGAATAATCCTCAAGAATAAGGCAATGATCTGAAAACAAAATCAAAATAACATCATAACAGGCTAAACGGGTCGCCATTTTCCGAAGTAACCTTTAACTTTAAAACTCACTTTATATTTAAAGGTTGGTTAAAAAGTAAATCTATATCTAAAGTAAAGCATTTCTATTATCGATTTTGACGTATGTATGTTTCTTGGTTGGAAACCCATTTAAACCGATAATAAAATGCTTTGCCTTAGGCACAATCATAAATTTTAATGCAACCTTTAAAAAGAAAGTGAGCTTTAAAGTTACAGTTTACATTAGAAAACGGCCCTAAAAAGTTATAGATCAGCTTGACGTGTACATACGTACATGCTTACATATATATGTAGGTATTTATGCCAAGCTCAGAACAAAAACCACGAATACTACACAAGTAAGAGTAAAATAAAGCAAACGGTAGCGTTGGTAAATATTTCGTTTTTGCTCTTACTTATGATATTCGTAATGTTTTTTTTTTTGTTTTATGAGCTCGTCATACTATGTACGCGCAAGTGCATGTATTCATTTTTGGGCAAAAGAAGAATTTAGAATTAACTTCGAATTCAAGCAGATTTAAAATATTTGGCAATAGAAGGAAGAAAAGGATACTAAAATTATTTACATAACTTATTTTACGATTTCCGAAAAGAAATGTTATTCCGGTTGAAATAATTGTTTGATATTAAAAACTCTGCGAGTTTTTTTTTTTAAGGAAAAGTTGATTAATGTTTAATTCTCCCTATTTTGTGTACAGAAAATTATAAATTTAGCTTTGGTAGGCAGTTTTACTTGAAAGACCATTATTTTTTGATGAAATCGTTTTATTGTTCGTTGGTTTGTTTTATCTTTATTAAATAAATTCACTATTTATCTGTTCGCGTGATAAAACTTTTAATATGTTAATATTTTTTGCGATGACTATAATTATTATTGTTTTCTTAATTGTTTCTAATTTAAGAAAACTCTTTTTGATTTATGTAAATATTTTATTTTGTACATACTTAATCTATGTATCTGTTGAAGTAGTGAAAATCCCTTAATATAATTTTTTGTGTGTATGTGTCTACAATTTCTGGATGTATTGACCGAAGATGTATTTGATTAAATTATATAATATCAGCTAAGGTTCTTTCATTTCATTAAGATTTTAAGACGAAAATATGAAATTACTATTATAATTATTGTAATTAGTACATACTATATTTGTAGTAGGTATAAAACAAACAAAACTTTTTCAAATATACATAAATAAAAAACAAATATATTTAAATCGTTGTGTTTAATTTATTTGAGTTGAAGCTTAATATGTAATGTTGATTTCTCTTTATTCTGATACATTGATATGCATGATTATGTTGATTTCTGATATTCGAGATCTTTGTTTTTTTTGTGTTTTTGTTTTTTTTTTTTTTTTTTAATTAAATGCTGCCTTCATTTTAGTAAAGGGTATTAATTATGTGTTGAAAGCTTTAAATGGATTGATACGTTTCTATGATTACACATCAATATATTTATTATATTTATTGATAGCGAAATAAAAATAACGTAGTATTTAGTTTCAACAGATAACCAAAGATGAAAAATAATTACAATTAACGACCACGGGGTTCTTGTAATGAAATTTGACTAGATTTCTATTGGCTTAATTACTCCTTGAAAATCGCAACAATCTTAATATTACTGCTCTTAAATATATAATTACTCCAAAATAGGGCATACAATAAATAAATAAGTAAATGTGGCGAACAAATTACAGATCAACACATTTTTCTTAAATCCCTTAGTATTAGTATTTAAGTTTGGGGTATATTTTGTTATACCAATTACAAACATCCAGTCGCTTAGAAATATGGCGGGACACAATCGAAGAGAATTTAAAATTACTACGAGTTCCGTCTAATACAAACCCTTCATGGAAAATAAATAGATTTGCTATTTGCGAAATTTATTTTGGCATACATTCCTTTAAAAATATTTGATATCCTAAATGTGTTTCTAATTTCAAAGGCGACACTACTCCCATAAAGGCTATAAATTTCCAAATAAGTAAAAGTATAATTTCGTTAGGCAGGTTCGATTCAAATAAAACTGCATATACTAAGTTTATCTAGCATTACAGATATAATTATGTATGTATGTATGTACATAAATACATATGTAAGTAAGTATTTACTTTCATCTTATTACACAAACATTCATTCAAGCATGTAGTACTTATTATGACAGATCATACGTATTTGTATGTACATTTGTACGTACATATGTTTACCAAGATAAACACGCATTGAACGAAGCTAGGCTAGGCTAGGCTTGAAAGATTCCAATTTTTAAGGGCCAATACTCTGCATGTATTTATATTATTTATTAAACATTGAAGGTATAAAGTCCTCGGATAATGTTTAATTTGTAAAAATTATAAATCACAATTAACACACATTTACCATTGATTGATACATACTTATGTAGATGAGAGTACATATTTGCAAATATAAGTAAGTGTTAGTTTAATAAGAAATAAGGTCCAAAATTGATTGAAAGTCATTAGAGTTTAAAGTTCTTGCAAAACGGATCGGATTGTTAAGCCGGCATCTATGACTGCTACGGATTTGGAAATGTTGGAATGGATCTTAAATTTTTAAAATCTCTTGATAAAGGACCTTGTAAATTCCACGATTTTAAAGAATATAACGAAATCTCGTTTGAATGAATGATGCATTCACAGATATACATACATATGTATGTATGCATAAAAAAAGATAAGGTAAGGCATGTAGACACCTGTATATAAAATCTTTTAAAACACGATATAAAATCATTGCATCCATACATACGTATATTATTAAATGTAAATATGCCTATACATACATATATAAATACCTATTTATAAATTACCGATAAGAATAAAAACTTAATGTTTGTGTAATGTATGGCCTGCCAAAATTGTACGATTGAGAAGAACTTGTGAAAACTTATTCTTGTAGATATCGCATGACAAAGGTTAAAATTATGAAAAAATTAAATTTTAAACACAGCATTATTTATCTATTAAGACGAATTCATATATTTTCGTAACAAAGAATTGAAATCGAAATATTTAAACAACAAAACATATTATCTGAGTAAATTTTATTAGATTAAAGTTAAAAATTTAATATTTGATGCAAGCAAACTTGAATTCTTAAAAGACAATGGTTATTATAACCCACGAATTGGATACCATTAGTACCATTTGTATCTCCAGTGAATGGTATAAATATATTTGCACACATATAAATGGAGTTTTGTGTCGGGCTGACAAGCAAAGATCAGTCTTATTTCTTAACATACATATTTATTGTGAACATGATTTAAAAATTGTGAATTATAAGATAAGAACAACTTTTTGTTGTAAGAACATAATAAACCAATAAAATTGCATAAAAAAGTCCAAGCAGTTATATATATATTTTTTTTTTAATAGAAACATTATAAACCCCATTATTTGTAAAACATTTCGGATACTTTGCTTCTCTAACGTGGGATTTTTCACAAGAAGTCCGCACTGCAGAACTAAATCTCTAAGGTCGACACTTAAAAACCAGGTCTTGAATGCTCTCAGTAAACTCCAAGTGTTTTTGAGTTGTCCGTTTCCTAAGAAAGCGAATGAGGGGGTTATAAAAACTGGCATCCGGACTAAAAGAGGCATACTGGTACTTGTATGTATGTAAGTACATATTTATATTACAAATGGAAGTATGCTTACAAAGTGTGAAAGGTTTCCGTGAGCATAATGCGAATACAGAATTCAGACAATGATATTCTTGCCGAAACAACGTAAAAAGGATTTCACTTCGAACATGAGCTTGCTATTGGAATTTCAAAGATAAGCTTAGCAATAACGTTATGTTTTAAAAAATGATTATGTAAGTAAATTTTTGCGACTTGGCAACACTGCAATTACCATACACGTTTTTGGCAGTTTGGGATATTGGTCTATTCCATACTTTTCATCGTACGGACACTATTTGCATTTTTTACCCTGCAGTGAATTGAAAATTGTATGCCAGCGATAAAATAGAGTTAACGACTTTGAACGTGGATTATCTGTACAAGAGTTTGTCGATCAACTTTTTTGCACTTTTGGCAATGAAACACCTTTATAAGGCCACTATTTGTCTCGGATTTAATAAATTCAATTCAAATCGTAATTAGACCTCCGACGAACCTCGCGGAAGTCGCCAAAAATTAGCTGCTGCTACAGAAAACATCGATGTTGTGCGTCAACTGAAAATGCAGGACCGATATGAGGCATACCGTGATGTTCAGGTGACATTGGTGTTGGGTTGAGTTGTATACAACAATCGCCGTAAAACAAATTGTGGATCCCGCATAATTTGGCAATTAAGTACTAAAAATAGATCGTGTGAATTGATGCAAAAAATCAATAGAGGTACGCCAAATGCCGTCCATAATCTCTACGCAAGTGACGAGTCATGGATCTATGCAGCAGTAGACTATCTGGGATTTTCAGAGTGAACCTAGCCCCACAAAAGTTACTCACGCTCGAAGTGTTTCAAAACAAATAGTCAGCATTTCTTTTACAAAAGCTGTTTTTATTGTAACGGTACCGTTAGAGAAACGGAATATGGAATAAGAAGCTTTCAACCAAATAAGTAAAAACAACGCAATCCTTCTTCACCATGATTTCGTATCCAACGGCTTCTCTTTGCACCCGAGCAACAAAAATAAACTGCGTGGTCAGCGATTTTCGACATCGGGATAAGCGGTTGATGCGTATAAAAACACATGTTTTGAAGGTACGTTGAAAAATACTTTGAAAAACAATAAAGATATATTAAATGACAAATTACTGTGTTTTCCTTACTAGTCTATACTATATAGCCCCTAACCGCTTTCAGGTAAGAAAATCTTTTCGACAGAATAAACTGTTTTTTAGAAGGACGAAGCTAAATTTAAAACGTTGATACTTAGGGTTATGGTAGTCGATTCCAAAAAATATCGTCTTAAAATTATCGGGTAAGAAATATCGGTATTTTTTGGAAAAAGTGTAGACATTGTATTGTATCGTAGCGGAAGTCGTGTCCCTAGGAAGAGATTACCCAGCGAGGACTCGCGTGACGCTTACGCTTACGCCCAAAGTGTTTATTGCTGGCAAATACAAAAATGTGTAAACGATTTGAAATTAATTAAAAAACCTAAAGGAAATATGTCTTATTTTCTTCTATTTTGAAGACTAGATCTAACGATGTAAATTTGCATCGCGAGTGAGTTCCAAAACTAAATTCGGAGTGGCAAAAATAAAATATTTTCTTGTGTTCGATCTATTAAAGTTATGTGATTACACGCTTGCAAGTTCTAATTGCACGTCTATACCTGCTATGGGAGCTCGCATCACATC
Source organism: Rhagoletis zephyria (assembly GCF_001687245.7). Lineage (NCBI taxonomy): Eukaryota > Metazoa > Arthropoda > Insecta > Diptera > Tephritidae > Rhagoletis > Rhagoletis zephyria. The sequence goes on along the minus strand of NW_016157657.1, from coordinate 6,993 downwards.
AAAGAAAATATGAAAAAAGTGCCAAAACCCATAGCTTGGTATGCGATAAATGGTATGAGATATCTCTTACGATATGCGAGCAGGTATAGACGTGCAGTAAGGAACAGAGCTCATAAAGCCATCAAAGTACTCTCTCGCTCTGAAGAGTTATATCTTTAAGAGCACTCCCAGCGCTAGCTTTATTTACATTCTCTTTACCATAAAGTCCTCATATGCTCGAATGAATTTGCGTGCAGAGTATTTGTAAAATAGTTGTTATTTTTATCGCTCCGAGTTTTAAAGTGATGCGAAAAATATTTATGAAACATTTTTAAACACACAAAACTTGAAACAACAAAACCGCATAGCCTTTTACGCCAAACTTTAAATTCAGAAACTGGCAATAGAGAAAAGACCGAATCTAGAAAAATCGATGACAAACAACCAAGTAAGCAAGAATCACAAAATTGTTCCACTGTCTCATCCTCTTCTAGGCAGGATGGGCAAATGGATGTCATTTACGTTGATCACATTCAGGTGTTTGTGCCACCTGAAGTGACCAGCCAGCAGTTCTAGAAATTGTCTGTAGTCTCATCTGCTCAATGAGAGCAACAAATTAGATAGAACTTCTGAGATTGATGGCAACATGAGTTTTGCCGACCCGCATTCCCTCGATGCCCCCAGCCGTTGCTGAGCGAAGTATTCACCCAGTTTCTGATGGTGGCTTCGATTTCCGAAGTGGATAGTGCTATAACTGGTTGCGAGGATTGCTGGTCCAAGCCAACTGTGGCCAAATGGTCAGATGTCTCCCGGGTGAACTGGCACCCAGAGTAAAGCAAGCTCGTTATGTTTACCAACATAATTTATTCGATACTTGCATTGCCGAACTAGTTTGGAAGAACTTGGATAGAGGGCTGGCCAATGTCTTGAGTGCAGCTTGGCTGTCACTTCAGACACGTAAACTCCTTCCCCATCCACATATTTTCAACCACCTTAATACGTGCATGGCTCCCAAGGTAGGTTCTTTGTCGCCCGCTTCACTACAAATATAAATAAATATAATAGTTGTATATAAGTATCTATATATTAATACGCTAACGAAATACAAATACAAATCTATTCCTCCCTACTGATGTTATGAATTTTCAAATTATTTAACAGAATGGATATTACTCCATCAAACAACATAAGTGACCTAGACGATCAACAGATGCTGCTGGACATAACTTCCCAAGCAAAATGAATAATTGTGTAAAAAAGTGAGGAGGTGGTCGAATTTCGACAACGGGCCGATACTAGTTTAATTGATTTGATAATTCCGGAGTATATACCCAGGTTTAATAAAACATTAATTCTTCAGTAGTTTCGTGGTACTATATACAAAGTTCCCTATTTTAGGACAGTATGATTTCATTCGACATACTGATTTCCAATTTAGCTTTATTCCACGTTTTCAAACAACCCACGGAAAGAAAAGTTAATACATACATATGTACATACATATGTGCTTATGTTTGTACAATAAAAGTATATACATATATACATACGTATGTCTATGTATATGTAGGAATACCTTAACTTTAGCTAAAAAAGAAATGCAATTGAAATCACTTTCACTGCATGAATAGTGCACGAGTTCATTGGCTTGCAACTGTAATAAGTTTTTGCCATTACACGAAGCTGATGCTCTCACCATGGCACTTCACTTTCGTTTGGTCCAAAGAAAACGAAAATGCAAGAAAAGCACCGCCATTGCAAACATATACATATGTATGTACATATTTTTATATATACATTCATTCCAGTAAGTGAGTATATGCGTAAATATTTTCATAAGATAACATAAAAAACATTAACTCCAACCTCGAAAGCGGGGTATTGTGCCACATATTCGTGCGTGACTTCATTTGAATGTAGATACATACATACACACATGTGTAAATGTATTTGCACATACGAAACTGTACTTTTCGTAGGTACGTTAACCAAGTTTTAAAAAAATTAGAGACACACGTTTAAAACACAAACTTAAAGTAGAACAGGGATGCGCACGTAAAACTTGCTCGTAGGCTGGAGTTGTATTTCGAAAAAAAAAAAATCCAGGTGACAATCCAAACGAGAAAAATACCAAAGTATGTTCTTACAATAACAACAATATTAAAAAGCAGGGACGTGAAAAAATTGGCGGTTCGAACCGTTTTTGAACCTTTGGATTGGTTTGCCAAAGTGATTTGTTTGGCCGGAGTTTCGGTTCAACGGTTCGGCAATTAACAATAAAAAAATATATATGTATACGCTATATAAAAATTGTCATATGGTAAACAAATATGGTACTACTAGATATATTTCACAAAAGAGAAAAAATAAAAAAAAAACGGTGTGGAAAATTTTTTTACTAAGAATCGGTCGAAACGAACATTAAACCTTTATAAAAACGTTCACTTAGTGGTTCTGTTAATTCGTAGAAGAAGTGAGAGGCAGGTATCTCAAATTTACCAAGATAAATTCCCGCAATCGCTAGAAATGCACCATTTACAAAGGTATTTGTCAAAATCATTTTTCATTATTTGAGCCCTTTCCTTATTTTTCTTAAAAATTGAATTAATATGACAACACTAGGTGCCAAATTAAATAAATTCTCTGAGTTTTCAACTGACCCCCAAGATCTGGACCCATTTTTTCATAGTTTAAAGCATGTACATATGTAATCTAATATATAAAAATCTCGTGTTACGGTGTTAGTGATCGAACTCCTCCTCAACGGCTGCACCGATTTTTATGAAATTTTTTGTGTATATTTAGTAGGAATGAGAATCGGATGTAAAGTATATTTCATACCGCTAGGTACAGGGGGCGTGGCATCTCCCATACAAACCGACTTTTTCATATTTCATATCTCTGGAAGTGTTCATGGTAGAGTATTCGAACATGGTATGGAAATATATCAAAACAATCGCATACTCATGGAGAAAAATTGCGGTTATTGGAAAAGTATACAAACCGAATATATAATACTGCATATCTCTGGAAGTGTTCATAGTAGAGCACTGGAACTTGGTATGGAGATACATGAAATCAATCACATGGTCATGAAAAAAAATTGGGGCTATTAGAAAAAGAGGCGTGGCACCTCCCATACAAACCGAATTTTTCACTTGGTATGTACAAGATATATATTTATAAGATAAATCGCATAGTCATGAAGATAAATTGGGGCTATTGGAATAAGGGCCGTGGCACCTCCCATAGCAACCGAATTTTTCACACTGCATATCTCCGGAAGTGTTCATGGTCGAGTACTCGAACATGGCGTGGAGATATATGAAATCCATCCCATACTCTTAGAGAAAATTGGGGCTATTTGAAAAGGGGGCCTGGTGCCTTTCAAACGCATTGAAACTATTATGTATCTTTGTATGCATTTACACTTTTGCTAGGTTATTTAAGACGACACTGGAAATATTCCATCTGACAATCACCAAACCGTAATATTAGAAGATAAATGCGTCACTGAAAATCATGAACGTGGACTCTTGGTGAAAATGTTTCAATACAAAAAATTTAATTTGGGCGGGACGAAGTTGGCCGGGTCTGCTTGTAGCTTATAAATTTATTTCCATTTATGCAACCAGAAAACTTTATAAGATAATATGAAATGTTTGTTAAATATTTTTAAAGTTAAAAAGTTCAGTTATTTTTTTATAAAAATATTGTTCATGTTTTAACAAAAACCATATAAATCTGTATAAAGCTTATAAAAATTCAACAAATTTTCATTAAAATTTTGAGCTTTTTTATCTAAATTTATAGAAATTTTTTGAGTATGCAATTTTATAATCTGTTAGATTTTGGTATATTAAATTTCTTTCTGTTTTTGTTATGTTCGGAACTGGGTTCTATTGGATGTTAGTAGACAACTCTAACTCTCATTTGAATAAAAAGAATACAGCATTAAAAGGAGCTGCAGTTACCAGTACATCAAGGGCCAGCCTTTCAGTGCAAATTTAAATTTAGATCACGCAAATTGCATTCATCTTGAACAGCTGGCTGACATTTGATTGGCTAATCTTAGTTTAAACCACAGCCGTGCAGTCAAAAACTGGTCCTAAGTATAAAAGCAACATATGGAACAAAGCGAAAGTGGAGGAACCAAACAATTTTAACTTTGGCAGTCATAATATAAAAGAAAATATAAACCGATTTTTGATACGGAGGCATGTACCGCATTCGTGAACATAAATATTACCTATGCAGACACATACATATGTACATATGTGCATATGTATGTAGGTACATATATACAAACACGTAAAAACTTTGAAAACGAAATTAAGACTGAAAATGAAAGCTAGTTTCGTTGGAGTGATACTCGTTCACTGACCTGCTTTTCACTTTCTCAATCCGCCATCAGTGCCAGACTTTGTTGTGCACACAGTTGGATCGTCAATCGATTTTAATAATCGGTTTTAATAATAACTAGCGAGTTATATGTATACATATGTATGTATGTACACTCTTGTTTTTAAACTTTTTTAAAAGTACATAGGCAGGAATGCTCTTCTTGATAGTTTTTCGCTATCTAAACATACATACATATTTGTTTAATTGTATGTTTTTCATACATATGTATGTATGTACATATGTACATGAATTTGCATGTGATGTTATATACATACATACATACATACATATGTATATATGTACGTCTGTACAGGCATTTACGTATGTACGTGTTTTGGCAACTTAACCTTAATGTAACCAAACATAGTTGCCAGCGTATGTACATCTGAATGTGATTATTATTTCAAAAACACTGCGCAAAATATGCATGAAAATAGAAAGTAAGTATTTCCAAAATACACATGTATGTACATATACTACATATGTATACCGAAGAAAGTGACGTATAGTATTGTAAATCCAGCATGAACAGCAAAAATTCAGCTGCTTTACAAGAAAGTCCAAAAAGACGAATGCAATGCATGTGAAACCCAACAACCGAGCGATTACGCGTAGTAATTGGCGAGTGAATAGCGGCTGGTGGCCATGATGGTTTTAAACGAAGTGTATATCGGCTGAAAGCGAAATAAAATTTAAAACAGTGAGCTCACGAATGGAGGCAACATAGTGTCACTGGCCCCAATTTGGAGCATACAAAGTTTGTTGAACTTTCATTAATGAAGGAGAGCATTCGTTGGGGAGATATGAGCGTGGCCTGACTGACGGTTTGGCAACCAGTTTTTTCCTTTGTTGGAAAATGCACGCTTCAATGTGCACATTTACATACTTATATATTTATACATAGATAAGCATTGTTGTTTAAGTTGTAGGCTCTAAAAAGTCAAAGCCAAGGTGCAATGGAAACATGAATCTTATAAATTTTGGGGGAAATCCATTGATTGCCAAAGTTTTCTAAAGGCGCATTTCTGAAAAGTATATACTATATACATACGTACATATGTAGATGTATGTAGATAGTTTGAAAGACTAGAACTAATACCTGGCATTGATCCCCGGTATATGAACGAACTGTGATATGATCTTTTCGCTGAAAAGCGGTTTTATTTAACTAACTCGTTTAGAGAATAGTAAAAAAGTGAAAATTTGTCAGAAGAGTTGAATAGTTCAAACCATTGTACGTCCTTAGGTGTAAGCAATTTTTTATAAACAGGTGCACACCCGTCATTGAAAACTTAACTTTTTTTATGAAGATGAAGCAGGCCACGAAATTAGTTCAATCTTCTTAATACTTTATCTTTCCAATCGTTAAACTTTAATATTCCTATAAATATATCACTTCATAAACCAATTACGCCCTACTACGCCTACCTACAAATTGGTGCAGCGTAATTTAGATTCTAAATTTTATAACCATCCGTCTCGCCTCAAGTACTATAGATACGGTGGCGGTCGGTTTTTTCATATTTTCACCGATTCAATCCCGATGTTCAGTGTTTTCTTTATTAATTTAACAAGAGTCTCCCTGTACCCTGGCCCAAAAACCACTTTTCCGAAAAACGTGGCAGCACTTTCGTTATCAGCATCCTTATTTTTTATGATCGTTCTTATATTTTATTCTGTCAAACTGGTACTCTTGCTATATTACAGTCTATCATACTTGTCTAAATTAATTTAAGGTTTTCATAATTATTTGGTCATTTTTAATTTTTATTTTTAATGAAACGATTCTAACTTGAATTTAGTGAAATTATAAAAAATAATACTAATTCCTTCAAAAAATGCATGGATATGAAAAATACATGCTGTATATATATGTACATTGTTCGTATACATTTTTGCATTTTTGCATTTTTTTCAAATTTTTTTTCTTTTTGTTTTGTTTTAAATAAAACTTTAGTAAAGGAAGTTATGCCAGTTAATTCTCTAACAAAAACCATATAAACCCAAGTTTAAAACTCTGTAGAAAACTACAAAAAATTCAAAAAATTAAGTTTACACAGTTGGATTCCTAGCTAATATTTGAAGATCCTTTTAAAATAACAATTTCTAAAACGTTGCTTCTTAAAAATCAAAAAAGGCAAACAAAATCACAGCCCCAGTGCATGCTGCACGTTATAACTTTTTGAATGAAATTTGTTCGAAAACCGTTAGTCTTACGAAGAAAATATGCCTGTTCATATAGCAAATAATATTCAATAACTTCCCCTTTTTTGAAGTCGGTGAAAAATTGTGAAGTTTTGGTGAAGAGTAACAGAATACAATACGCATTTCCGGTGGCGATATCATTTCTGATGTAAATGAAAATGACAGAAAAGCCAGTTAACTAAACATTTCATTTTTCGATAGGAGAGGTGTTTTAATTGCTTTAAATTGTGAAAATACTTAGATGATTTGCAAAAACAATGAACCAAAAAAAAAGTGAAAAATACTGTGATTTTAGTGAAAGAATTAGTGAATTTCAGTGCATTTAAAGTTTTAGGCGCCTCGTTTGTTTTTGTCAAAATCGGTTTGCGGAATGCGTCGTCACCTTCTGTTCGCTGCATCGTGACATTT
>NW_016157656.1:227342-230373 GCF_001687245.7 Rhagoletis zephyria | reverse complement strand
TCTCTTTGCCCTCTACGCACAAATACTAAGAAGATGAGAAGGCAACATTTTTTGTAGAAACGAAAACGCCATTAATTTTTCACCTCTTAAAAATTACAAAAAATAATTCACTTGGTTTTAATACTTTTTTTAATGAAACATCTATAACTTAAAAGTTATTGATTCAAAAGTTTTTTGAGGCTTCAAGTATACGTCTATGAATTATATCCAGAAGAAACCAGCTTGATATAGTTTGCAACAATGAAAATAAAGCTAAATAACACAAACGTTACCTGGTTTTTTAGATTTGATACGTTTCTGCCGCACACTTTAGTGGAAAATGGATCGTCAAAGTATCCGAAAATGGAATCGGTAAACGGACAAAAATCCGTACTTCATCACTTTTTTTCCTTTTTCGAATCGGTTTTCGGATTTTTTTCAGGCTGGGTAGTTTGACTATTAGTACTGAGGACTTTCTGATGACAACATTGAGGGGAAAGTACTAAATTTTTTCCCATGGTCTGAACAAAAATGAATACTTTGATAGGCGCTTTTGTAATTAGTGATAAAGATAATATGAGCACTCATATGATACTCAGCTGCCTTGTAGGGATAAGACTTGTCACAATGAAATAACACAAATTTGCTTTATTTCATTTCTCGTTGAGTAATAAGAACAAATTATAAAATTAACAATTCACAGTCACATTCGACAATAAGTTGTACATTTACAAGTTAAATGTACGGATTTGTAAGTATACAATTTTGAAAGTACCCAGCGTCGCGGCGGTCCGCGTTCGCGCGCTGCTCCGCGCCGCGTTCGACGTCGCGCTCGCGTCCTAGAGTGAGAAGAAAGATTTTGACACTGCCTTATTTGAAAATTTGCCTATAAAATGTGACTATAAGGCAGCCGAATGTCAGAAAATAAATCGAAAAAGCTATCTTATTACTTCACCATTCATCCCACCTGCTTGTACCGAGTATACGCTCAAATTTAGAAGTCTGAGAGTAGGTAAAATTTCACATATTTTTACTTCACTATTTCGTACCACATGTTCGCTCCATGTTCGTAAACGAAATCCACAGTTCGGATATAGCAAGTTATGATAATGCAGAAATTTTAAATGAAGATAAAACTCAAAACAATACTCTCTGTTACACATATGCTGCGAACAGGAACGGCAACTTTTGTTTGCTTCATGCCATGGCGGATTTATACCAAGTGAAGTAATTAGAGCGAGAAGAAAGATTTTGACACTGCCTTATTTGAAAAATTGCCTTTAAAACTTGACTATAAGGCACCCGAATGTCAGAAAATTAAGTGAGAAAGCTGTTTTATTACTTCACCTGTTTATTGCGCCATTGTTGCATGCAAACTTGTTAAGGTTTTCCAACAATGGTTTCATCGTATTAAAAAGCATGCAGACAAATTTCATATAAAAGCGCTATGTCCAATTTGCCGAGCAGTTATTAAATACGACGCTTTCCCTATATATTGTTAGACTTTTCATAAGTAAAAATATTTGTTTAATTGTATTTTTGGAATAAACAAAGTTCTTTTTCCTTCTGTCAGTAAAGTGTTTTTGTTACAAATAACGTATGCGGAATGAAATACGAACTGATGCAGTAAAAAGAAACTGTTTCGGATGCAACAAGTATTGTTTTCCCACTCACATAGATATTGTCGAAATTTCCAAGAAAAATTTTTATAGAAAAGACTCATGGCCTTAACGATTGGCCTGTTTAAGTTTTCAGGCATAGTGCGGAGGGCTTTTTCAAAAATATTATTTTGCGACTTTGTTGTGCCAATTTGAGTTATTATTTTTCTAGCCATTTAGACAATAATTAGTTCAGAGTTATATTTATGGGTCCCCAATGAAAAATATTTCTCTAATCCGTTGTACAAAACTGAAATCAGGGATTGGCATTGGTTGATCGTCAACTGTTTCATACTCAATCAATAACGCTGCTTTGTATGACTGAGCAGCGGCGTTGGCTTAGTAGTATCGATACCCAAACGAAATTAGAGGTTGACTGAACACCAGCGCATAGCGTGCTGTCTTGCAAATACAGCCACCACAAGTGTACGATGCTTATAACAGCTCATACTGATATTGACTTCGGCAAACCTGTACTCCGAATGATCGTGCACGAAACCAGCAAACGCGGCAGTTGAACGGTTCCAAAAGCATGAGAGCTCATCATTTGTTGCAGAAGTCGTGTGACTTGTTGCTGAAAATCATCTGACTTGTTGCTGAAAGCCATTTGACTTGTTGCTGAAAATCATCTGACTTGTTGCTGAAAGCCATTTGACTTGTTGCTGAAATGACGACGAATTTGGTAAAGGGTAATTTATCGTCTCGTAAGCATGTATGTATGTATTTATAGCGCGTCTACCATTCAATTGCTTTGCTCACTGCTGGCCAGTGTTGCCATTTTAGCCGTTTTCCGGCTAGATTTAGCCGGTTGCGATAGCAAACAGCCGGAGAAATTTCGATTTAGCCGGCAGCCGATTTGTTAGCCGTTTTGCAGAAAAAAAATTAGCCGTTTTTAGCTGATTTAGCGATTTGCCTTGTTTTCTTAAATTTCAAATATGTATATATGTTTCCATTTTTGACTAAGCGATCTGTTAGAAATGGCTACTAGCCTTATCGTGGAGAAAATTTTCATGTCAGGCAGGGTTGTATGAAATTGAGCAGATTTCGCTTATTTTTATTTTAAACAAAGAAGGGATTTTCATCATAAAATGTTTGTTATAAATGTCTTAATTTTAAGTGTGAAGTTGTATTCGCAAACTTAGAAAATAAGAAATTGTGTCACTGTTAAGACACTTAAGATGCGTTTGTGTTTGGATATAGTGCCAACAAACAGAATAAATATTACATGTAGATATTGTCTTCCCAGATAGCGCATATTCAATTCTGCCTAAATTACAAAACATTATTTTTGCCCACTCCCAAAGGTTTAAGGTAAGGGAAAAATTTATACTTTCAAGCACTATGTACACATATGTATTTTTTCAAACAAGCTTTTTTGCTGAGAACTTATTTAA
>NW_016157656.1:214807-221917 GCF_001687245.7 Rhagoletis zephyria | reverse complement strand
TTCATTTTGCTCCAGTTCTTTTTTGTAAAGTCTTAGGCGTTCCTCCTCTAGTTTGAATCGCTTTCTTTCGTAGCGCTCTGTTTCTTTCAAATGGCCTTCTATACGTTTAAGTGAGTTTTTCACATCTTCATACAAATTACTCTGTACTTCAGTTTGCTTTTGAAGTAAAAGTTCCCGGTTCGTCGCCGAAGATGTTTTCTTTTGGGTTAGCCTTTCTTTGTTTGGTGCCGGGGGTGTTTTCGTTGAGTTTGTTCTTGAGGGTGGAATATTCTCTCTATTTTCATCACTGTCATAAATTATAACGTTGGAGATTATTTCTATAGACTCTGAAGTATTACGGTCTACATTTGATTCGTTTAAAACTTGAGAGCTTGTGCACGGTTGGTCATCTGGTGGTGTAAAACATGCTAACCCTCCGGGATTAATTTGCTTATTAAATTGAACCAAATTAGCCACAGACTCCTCTAGTGGAGAAAGAATACGCTGCGTAAAAATTCCACCTCCTGTAGCCCTTGATTCGGAAGCGTTATGGCGCAGCTTGCTTTTTACTGCATATTTTAAATCATGCCAAACCTATTTGATTTTTATTTGTTTGAAAAAATAAAGTAAGATAATCAGTAATATTCAGAGTTATTCCAACTCTATCATTTATAACCTTTTGCCAACCGCTCCCATCACGAACTGGGGGGCCTAAGCTGTTGCATTTGGTTGCAATTTTTTCCCACTCGGCTTTTACTTGGCTTTTGGTTAGCTCTTTATTCCAACCCATAGCCAGTAAAGGTTTTTCTACTAAATATCCAACCATTTCTTCAAATTGTTGTTTATTCGTCACTTTCATTTTAAAAATTACGCACTAATGGTTATTTCCTCGACAAATAGAACGGTAATTGTAAAAATGACGTTTATTTCTCGACGTTGCCGTATCGAATACTTTACACAATGCGACAAAAGTGCTGCCATGTCGAATTTTACGAGACTTTCGTTCGACCCGACTGTAGGCAATGCCAGTCTTGTCGAGTCGTGAAATTTTGTCTAATTTACGACTTACGCAATGAGGGTGATTGAGTTTCGGTATACAAAATTTACAAGCAAATTTTCAGAGTTCGTTCGCTTTCAAGGAAATTATTTCAGCATTATAATATACGACGAGGTAATGTTTAGTGGAATGCTTGCTAAGATTGCGCAGTAGATTTTGGTATACTTAGTTTGGCTCCTGTGTTTACCAGAATTATTTAAAATCTGCTTAGAAATTGTCCGCATTTCATTCCGCATACGTTAGTATAAATATGCAATGGATAATAGGCAGAATTTGTTTTATTTCCAACCAGACCTGTTAAATAAAGATTAATAATCATATTGATTACACAGGTGCTCAAAAAAATCTATGAAAGGTTCCTTTGACCAAACCTAGTCTGTTATATGTTTTTGGGGTCGCTGAACACAAATCTGACTTTACGTGACAGAGAAAATCCGTGGTGTTTTTTGATGTTAGGAAAAAATCTCGTCGTGATGGAGCTAAACGGACTTGTAATACACTGAGGGAAATAATGCATAGTAAAAATGAATACTTTATATTTGATTATCGTTTAAAAATGTTCGTATTTAAAAATAATATTTTCATACAAAATTTATTACGCACGTATTTGACTGTTCACATCTGAGTATGTATATGTAAGTGTACATACGCACCCCAAGCATGCAGAGCGCCGCTCTGAGAGCGGCGACAACACACGCATACATACATAGTACAAATCGCGTGCTGTGGTGTTAATAGATATTCAACATTTGAAAGCAAATTTATATGGCTGGGTGTAGCTGAGTGCGCAAAGATGCTTGCCACAAGTTGTTGATATCCGGTTCGAATTCCACTGCAGGCAACATGCAAATAAATTTTTTTTTTTTTAGTTTTTGCCTTGATTATTCACTTCGCGGATGCTTTTTCAGTATGAACGCGGTCATTTTAATATGCGCGTAATTGAATTGAATATTTACCAATATACAGTACTTTCGTTGACGTTTATAGTAAGATCAATTACGTTTCTATTTGATTTTAATATTTTTTTCCCTCAGTGTACGTGTGTTTACAATGAGTGTGTTTTAGTTTAGAAGTACATTGCGAGTGGTTATTAACTAATGAAATGAGTGTTTTTAATATTTGCTATTGATGCTATTAGGGTGATCCAACAAACACCCTATCTCAGAATTCGATTCAAAAACGTCCTATCTCAGCTGAAAAAATATTGAAAATGTGCTGAGATAGGGCGTATTTGAATCGGCAGCTGAGATAGGTTGTTTTGAATCGAATTCTGAAATAGAGCGTTCTTCAATCAAATTCTGAGATGGGGCGTTCCTCGAACAAATTTTGGAACAGGGCGTTCTTGAAAAAATTTCTGAGATAGGGCCTTGTCGAACTGGCTGGCGAGATAGGTCGATATTCAACTCAGTGGCCGTTATAAAGTTATATATTTAAGAGTATTTTTAACCAGGGCTTCGGAGCAAAGGATTTTTTTTCATCGCTCCGCTCCGGGATTTTATTTTGCTCCGAGCTCCGCTCTACCTCCGCTCCCGCTCCCAATAAAAAAATAAATATTTTTATCTTATGTAGTTATTTGCATATTTTTCATGGTTTAACATACACATGTACGCATGGGCGTAGCCAGGTAGGGGCAGGGGGGTGCTCGAGCCCCCCCTAACTTTAAAATTTTCCTTATATATATATAAAATAGTACCCTGAAATGCCAACTTAATAGGGTCGAGGCCCCCCCTAAATTTCATTCTGGCTACGCCGATGCATGTACGTATACATACATTTCTTTATCATACATATATAACTTTACGACATCTCCATATTGACAAGTTTTGAGTAAATACCTTTATATTATTTAATTTTAATTATTTTTATTTAAATATAGATTATTCTTTAACCGTATAAATCCGAGTTTCAAACTTTGTAGAACATTAAAAAAGTCAACAAATTAAAAAATCATGGGGTAAACAGTTTTGTAGCCCATTAAATTTTAGTGTAATATAGTGCAAGTTTGTAAGTTTGTTAGTTGCTAAAAAATACCGTTATTTTGAATTTTTTTTTTTNAACAGTTTTGTAGCCCATTAAATTTTAGTGTAATATAGTGCAAGTTTGTAGTTGCTAAAAAATACCGTTATTTTGAATTTTTTTTTAATAACGTTGAAATGAACAACACCGTCAGCAAAAAACAAATTACATTGAAACTTGCACATTATTACACAAATTGAATGGTATACAAAACTGCATACCCAAATTTTTTATTTCTGATAAAATAGCTTTAAGTTTTTAGAAATTTGGATTTATATAGTTATAGAATAATCTGTATTTCAATAAAAAAAATAATTAAAATTAAATGCTATAAAGATAACTACTAAATACTTGTCAATATGGAGGTGTCGTATAGTTATGAAGAGCATCTTACATAAGATTTTTAGGTACTTTGTGTGATAAATAAAATGGCAGAAATTAAATCATCTTTCAGAGACTGTCTTAAATCGCTAACGATAATTTTTAAGGATGAAAATAGACGTTCGACGCTTATTTGTGTTGTTGGTAAACTGGATGCAACTTGACATATAGATTGAACGTTTTCAGAATATTTTTCTATGGCTTCGAAAACGTTCTCAGTTTTAAATCGCCCTTTCTGATCTATGGTCAACAAGCTTTCAATAAGAGCATTTCGGAACTCTTTTTCTGTTGGCACTGAGTTTTTGGATAGACGTATGCGTTTTTCAATCAGGTCCAGATGCTTTTCAAAATCGTTTTCTTCTGAGGTTTTTGATGAAGTTGACGTATTTGTATCGATTTCAGCAATTTCTGAATCACTTTGTAAAACAGAAATCTTTTTTTTTTTGCGCAGTGCAATATCTAAAAGCCCAGATTTAGCAAGTTCAACTTGTTCACTGGTAAGCAGAATCCTATATCGAGGGTCTACGTATACCCCACTTAGAAAATGTGTGTTGGTGAAAAACACGCCTTCCCGTTTTTTCCTCGCCGTTAAAAGAGAAGTGGAAATTATCGCTGACCGCTGGTCCAGTAATTTTTTAAGGCGACACCATTCCTTTAAAAAAATTCCAGGTGTCACGGATTCAGATTGCAATGCAATAGTTGTGGCATATGGCTTTTTTAATAAACCACACATATTTTGTACCATCTCCCAGTCCAAGTCCAGTTCTTCGGCGCCAGTTGCAGCAGCCTGTAAAATAATTTATTCATCACAATAAGATTTAAAAAAATATAATATATATATGGCTCATTCCATCTCAAATCACCCAGGCCGGGGAAAGTGAATTTAAGTTTGCGATAAAACTCACAGGGATTGTTCTTTGAACAATTTAAGGAGACACTAATTTTCCTTTTTGCTTAGAAATGCGAATTTTTCGAATAATGAATTTTTTTCTTTTTGAGTACGAACGCTTATTTTTTCCTCCCTTAATAGCAACTTTTGATGAAATCGTTTATAACTGCCGCAAAAAAGCAAGGTTTTTAACGATTTTTTTTTTTAATTGCAGATATTGATCTACTGAATCGATCTAGTGAACTGAACATCAGTAATTGTTTATTAAAAATTAATTATTGTTTATAAACAAAAAAAATATTTTTTTTTTCAAATTGCCACATCCTTTTTTTCTATCAAACTTTTTTGTCTATTAGGGAATAGTATAAACTATTTTCAGTACGAGTAGCAATATGCTAAAATTCATCGTTTTCGATTTATGATCTTTTTTCTGAAAATGCACTTAAATGATGCTAGCAGATTTTCATGCCAGTTGAGAGCACAAAAATTGTTGCCCATTATGATAAAGTTTCCTTGCTGGAAAGTTTTGAGGTTGCGCGATCAGAGCAAAAAGTTTTTCCCAATTTGCTCAAAGTGAACATGCATACGCAATTAAAACTTTTTTATTGATAAAATCACACATACACACATCAAAATTCCCTACGAAAAGAAATATTTTTAAATTTTTTTCTTGAAAAATTTTCCACATACAATTTTTTTGATTAAAAAAATTAGTTTTTGAAAATATGCCATTTCAAAAAAAAATTGGAAAAAATCACAGTGGTAGCTCTGAGTATTGCGCAATATTTAAGTATAATGTTATGGGGTGCCTCTACAATAACTTGAGTTATGAATTTTTTTTACACCCAAGTTGAGTAAAATGAGTACATTACCAATTTAAAATTTTTTTAAACTTTTTTAGAATTTTTTTGAATATGCAGTTTTCTAGCCCAAAGTGAACATGCATTTGTAATTAAAACTTTTTTATCGATAAAATCACACATACACACATCAAATTTCCCTACGAAAAAAAATATTTTTTAATTTTTTTCTTGAAAAATTTGCCACATACAAATTTTTTGATTAAAAAAATTAGTTTTTGAAAATATGCCATTTCAAAAAAAATTGGAAAAAATCACAATGGTAGCTCTGAGTATTGCGCAATATTTAAGTATAATGTTATGGGGTGCACTCTACAATAATTTGAGTTATGATTTTTTTTTTACACCCAAGTTGAGTAAAATGAGTACATTACCTATTTAAAAAATTTTTAAAACTTTTTTAGATTTTTTTTTGAATAAGCAGTTTTCTAGCCCATTAAATTTTAGTACAACAAAGTGCAAGTTTTAAGCGATTGCAAAACTGCCGTTAATTTTTTTTTAATTTTTTTGAAAACGGTTTTAGGCATCGATAAGGAAAAAGTGCAAGAAGCCGTGAGCATAAACAATATTAAAAATCAACGCAATTTTGCAGTAGCTTAACACTTGCACTTTATTATACTCAAATTTAATGGGCTACAAAATTGCATACTCAAAAAATTCTAAACAAAATTAAATTTTTTTTTTTAATTGTAATGTACTCCTTTTACTCAACTTCGGTGTAAAAAAAATTCATAACTCAAATTATTGTAGAGTGCACCCCATAACATTATACTTAAATATTGCGCAATACTCAGAGCTACCATTGTGATTTTTTCCAATTTTTTTTTGAAATGGCATATTTTCAAAAACTAATTTTTTTTATCAAAAAATTTGTATGTGGAAAATTTTTCAAGAAAAAAATTAAAAAATATTTTTTTTCGTAGGGAATTTTGATGTGTGTATGTGTGATTTTATCGATAAAAAAGTTTTAATTGCGTATGCATGTTCACTTTGAGCAAATTGTGAGCACTGGTTGGGGAAATCTTCGGTAGATTGGGCAAATCGCTAATTGGATCCCAATTGGGCCAAAATTAGAGCCGAATTGAAAAAAACTTTTTGCTCTGATCGGGCAACTTCAAAAAATTTCCAGCAAGGAAACTTTATCATAATGGGCAACAATTTTTGTGCCCTCAACTGGCACGAAAATCTGCTAGCATCATATAAGTGCATTTTCAGAAAAAAAATCATAACTCGAAAACTATGAATTTTAGCATATTGCTACTCGTACTGAAAATAGTTTATACTATTCCCCAATAGACAAAAAAGTTTGAGAAAAAAAAAAGATGTGGCAATTTGAAAAAAATCAATTTGAAAAAAAAAAATTTTTTTTTTTTATAAACAATAATTAATTATTAATAAACAATTACTGATGCTTAGTTCACTAGATCGATTCAGTAGATAAATATCTGCAATGTAAAAAAAAAAACGTTAAAATCCTTGCTTTTTTGCGGCAGTTATAAACGATTTCATCAAAAGTTGCTATTAAGAGAGGAAAAAAGAAGCGTTCGTACTCAAAAAGAAAAAAATTCATTATTCGAAAAATTCGCATTTCTGAGCAAAAAGAAAAAATACGTGTCTCCTTAAATTATTCAAAGAACAATCCCTGTGAGTTTTTGTCAAACCAGCACATTTTAGATGGCAAATACCATCACAGAGCCAGCACGATAAGTAGCGTTCAGATTCGCTTTTAATTTGGCAGTTATCAAGATCACACTTCATATTGAAAGATTTAATAACACTTATGTTAATAAAAAGACAAGCAAAATAAGTTTAACACAACACACACAACAATTTAGGAGCTGATGTATTTAGCTTAAAAATATATGTAGCGAACAGTTTGAGTATCACTGTATTGTGACACTTAATAAACGCAACGCAAACAGCTGTGG
>NW_016157656.1:197801-212095 GCF_001687245.7 Rhagoletis zephyria | reverse complement strand
ACAAGAAATACTAAACGAAGTAAACAAAAAGAGCAAAAAGAAATGTGCAAAAATAGAAACGATCTCAGTTAACTACAAAGGAATAACAACAACAATGATAACAACAAATGACTCGGCAAGATTAGATGTATGCTAGTGAAATTTAATTAAATTTAATATAAACCACAAAAATCACAAAACTTTCACTTAGCTTCGATTATTATCACACTAAGATGCTCGTAGGCACTTTTTATAGCAACTTTTACTCAGAATTAGCACAATAAACTTTGCAAAATACAAAGACAAATCAGAGCACAATATAAGTAGAACTTCACAGCTTGACGTTTGACAGGGTGAACTGGGTGCCGACTAGAGAGTGCCCTGAAAATTAATGATTTAAAATCTCTTTATGATTTAAGATTTTTTTTAAGTCAAATATCTTATCCCTCTGCCAGCAACGGACCACGCCCAGAGATTTTTGTTATATTTTTTGAATTTACTGCTCTTGTAGTCGTGCAGAATAGCGTTTTATTTTTTTGGATGGCTAGTTTAGAAAATGTCACCACTTTTTGAACTTTAAATGGAAAATTTTCCTTTGCATATCGGTTCCAAAATATCAAATTGTAGTATTCGGAATTTACCACTCTGTTCCAAAATAGCAGAGCAAGAATGATAGAGAGCAGAGGAACGNAACGGACCACGCCCAGAGATTTTTGTTATATTTTTTGAATTTACTGCTCTTGTAGTCGTGCAGAATAGCGTTTTATTTTTTTGGATGGCTAGTTTAGAAAATGTCACCACTTTTTGAACTTTAAATGGAAAATTTTCCTTTGCATATCGGTTCCAAAATATCAAATTGTAGTATTCGGAATTTACCACTCTGTTCCAAAATAGCAGAGCAAGAATGATAGAGAGCAGAGGAACGGTCAAATTATTTACATTTTGGCAACAATGTTTCAGATTGGTCATTGTGCAATGAATAATATTGCAAATAACTACAATAAAAAATATCATCGAATTTATTTGCTGAAAATGTTTGTTTGAGGAGCTAAGGAGCAAACCATTTTTTTTAGCTCCTTGCTCTAACTCCGCTCCGGCTAAATTCGTCCGCTTCTTAGCTCCTTTCTCCTTTGCTCCACTCCGCTCCGAAGCCCTGTTTTTAACCGACTTTAAAAAAAGGAGAAGGTTATCAATTCGTCGGAATATTTTTATTTTTTAATGTATGTTAGCGCATAACTTTAGACCACGTTAACCAATTTCGATAATTCCATCGGAAAGGCAGTGTCTTACGGGTGTCGTGCAAAAATTCATGGTATTCCTAAATTTTTACATGAGAATTGAGGTCGGTTGTGTTTTTGGTTTAACAATTACTTGTTTACTTAAAATGCTGACGTTGATGTGCAGTTTTATTTTTTGGCATTGAAAAATATTTTTTATTAAAAATTTTTACTATAGATTGAAATATAGTTTTTATAAAAAAAACGCTGCTGGCGAAATAGATTCAAATATAGTTGAGGTATTCTCTGAGTTTTGCAAAGCCCGCACCGGTTTTTGTATGGGACAGCTTTGCAAACCGTACAATCCGTGCACCGTGCAAGGAACATGCAATTTTCACAATATACATGGGTAGGGCTGCCAGATATCTCTGTTGCCAAACCGGTACACTTAAGGGGGGAGAGGCCTCTCGCTCCCTTCCCTTTCGTTTCGACAAAAATTACGTACGAAAGGATGTAGTAAAATTTTATTTTGACAAACAAAAACAAAAACATAAAAACATGCGATCATGAGATCATTACAACGTACACTAGCAAAACAAAACAATTTATCACAACTAAAGCACAGAGAATTTTTCACAATGCATGTACCTTTTTTGTTCCTTATAAAAATACAGTTTATACTAAATACATCAGAAAACAAAAATAAAATTTCTAAACTTAGTGGAAAACTGGGGAAAATGCAATAAATTTGCATACAAATTCGGAACTTTCTATTCAGACTTTTTTATAAAAATTTTGAAAATGAAGTTTTGCAGCCCAGAAAAATTTAGTTAATTTTTGGTATTGTTTTTACTGAGAGTTTCTTCCATACAAACTATGTTCGACATTTTTTTGTATGTGGAAGACACTGTCAGCAAAAAATAAAGAATTGCAAAAAATCAACGAAATTTTTTGGTAACTTCAGACTTGCACTTTACTAATTGGCTCAAAAGCTACATTTTCAAAATTTGTGATCAGATGAAAGAGTCTCCGAGCCAATAATTTTGTACGGCACGGTACTTATAAGTAATCGAAAATTTAAAAAAAGAATTAAAAAAAAAAATCGCATATGAAAGAGCACCAACCCAACTCGTAATAAATTTGAGTATACAAATTTTAGTATTTAGTATAGAAATATTCAATTCAAATACGCCAATATTAAAATGAAGCGCTTTGCACTTAACGGATTCTTTGTCATAATTAAGTTAAAAAAAAATATTTAAATTCCATGCTGCCTGTAATGGGATTTGACCCTGACACTCTGGAAATTAGCAATTTGTGGCAAGCATCTTCGTGCACTCCTGACATGTGCTACAGCCATACATGTAAATGTGCATTCAAATGTTCAGTTTGATTCAATACCACGTGTGCGTGGTATGAAAGTATTGTTTTTAAATACGAAAATTTTAAAACGATAATCAAATAAAAAATATTCATGTTTACTATGCGTTATTTCCCCCAGTAAATTCATAAAATTTTTCTTAATATTACAACGCGTTTTTTCTCTCAGTGTAGTCATTTTTATTGAAAATTTGTGCAATCAAATCGAAAACCGGGACACTTAAACGAGACCCGGGACATTTTAAGGTTGGACCGGTACACCGGGAGAAATAGTCTAAAACCGGGACATGTCCGGGAAAACCGGGACATGTCCGGGAAAACCGGGACGTCTGGCAGCCCTATCCATGGGTCATTTCCAAACAGGGTGTCCAGATTGTTTAAAAAAAGCGCAACTTCTGAAAAAAATCGCCAAAAATCGCCAATTTTTTTTTAAATAAAATTCATGAAATCGATTTAACAAATCTTTTATTCTAACAAGTAATTTTTAGCAAAAAAAAACCGAGTTCAACCCTCATAAAAAAAAAAATATATATATATATATATCTCATAATCCACTGATCGGATTTTAACCAGATTAGTATGGGACCACCTCTGAGAACTACCTTTCCGATGCAGAATTATCGAAATCGGTTGACGTGGTCCAAAGCTATGCGGTAACATCATAAAAAAAAAAAAATATAATAATAATATTCCGACGAACTGATAACCTCCTCCTTTTTTGGAAGTCGGTTAAAAATGAGAACTTGTTATAATATAGTTTTTAAAACCAAAAACGAATATAATACCTTCAGAGGGTAAAAATAAATAACACAAATCACTTATATAATAGTGATGTACAAACAAATTTCTTTAAATATACGCATACTTTTTAAAAAATTTTGTATTAACACATTTTTCAATAGGACTGCGCAATTATTAAATTTATTACAACTCATATTAATTGATTAATCGCACAATCCGCTTGTAAGAGCTCGGCGCTAAAAATTAAATAAAAACCTATAATAAGGCGAGATCAGCTATTTCCACAAATTCTTCAAAATCACCTATCCAGTCTCTGAATGATTTACATTTATGTTGTTGTCATATATTGAGCTATTCAACCTTGATAACATACTGTTTGATATTGGAAACGTTTTGCAGCAGAAACTATAAGCCTTCATATAACACTTTATTCGAACTATTGAATTAGGGCTTTTCAACCTCATCCTATTTCGAATCTTAGTTTTTAATGAATTCGCGGAAAAAACACGCTCATGTGAGTGCAGAAAGGATAATAATATGAATTTACTTATATTTCCAAACATTTGATTGCCTGTTGCGGTTTTCACTCCGTAAGCAATTATCCAAAATTAGAGTTAGATGAAATGATTCTGATAAAAGTTATTCCATGGGAAAGTTAAAATATTTAAATATTCAGTTTCCGCTGCTTTTCTTTCCTTCAAAGTCAAATAGTGAATTGGCAGGTCCCTGAAACTCGCCCTCTTGTGATTCACACACTCTTCTGGTGACAAAACCAAAGCTTTTTTTAAAGTATTTAATTGACTAGGTAAACGTTTAAAAAGTTCTTCGATTAGGGTGATTAAACATTTTTTACAGTCTTTTAATATGCTTCTTAAGTCAAGTTTATCACGCAGCTCATTAGCCTCTTCTGTAAAATTATCGTGGAAAACTAAGTTTTGTATATTTTTATTATCAGAAAAAAAATTATTTGAAGGGAAAAAATCGCCAAATTCGCCAATGGCGATTTCCTAAATTTGTACGCGCAAATATCAAAAAAAAAATCGCCAAATTGGCGCGAAATCGCCAAATCTGGACACTGTTTCCAAACAAAGTGGTATTTTTTGTCCCCTCTTTTTAAATTTTTTTTTATGGTAGAAAAACGAAAAATCCAAAAACTGCATAATACGATCCAAATAATGATCCACCAACAAAGGTACATTAATTGCTGCAAGCCGTTTTGTTTTCTTTTGCGATCGGTATTTCTTTGATATATTTCACCTATTCCATATAAAAATATTTTTCCCCGTTCAGGTTATTCGATATTCAACATGAAAAAAAAGTTTAAACAAAGAAACAATGAAAAAAGGCGTGACTGTTTGTGAATGACCGCCTTAACTTTTATTGTTTTAGTCTACGTATTTTTGCCTGAAAAATTTTATCAGCATAAGCGTGGCTTTCTATTATAATATTGTCCCCCCGAATTTTTTAGAATGTCACTTTTCTTTTTTAATTTTGCCGCGATATTAACCAGGGTTGCCAACTTTTGCATTCTTGAAACCGGGACGCACAATAAGCCTGTTGTTTTGCTCGCCCGCAGGTTCCCGAAAGTGCTCAACTTGTGTTTCTTTGGTTAGTTCTCGTGTTGTTGAGAGAATGTCACTTTTTTTAATTTTGCCGGGATATTAGCCAGGGTTCCCCACTTTTACATTCTTCAAACCGGCACGCACGATAAGTCTTTTCTTTTGCTCTCCCGCAGGTGCCCTAAAGTGCCCAATTTATGTTTCTTTGGTTGATTCTCGTGCTGTTGAGAGCCACTTTGAGCGAGTAATATTTGCTTCTCACAAGCCCGAAGTCGGCCGGACTATTTTTTCCGGGCGAGTTTGTGAAAACTGTCAAACTGCCAGAAAAAGGGGGAACAATTTTAAACATTCAAATTTTAGCTAAGAAATATTTAGCTGTTTTTCTTTGATTGATATGTGAAAAAAATTACAAGTGATCCATTATTTAGTTTAACGTTATTGTGTTTGCTGCCGCTCAAATCAACGAATTCGCGTACTGGTGGTCTCTTTGCCAAGTCTTCAGTTAATACTAGGAATGTTAATCCCGGGATCCCGGGACCTCGGACTTTTTAAGGTCTCTAAAATCCCGGAATTCTTAGCAAGTAATCCCGGGATTTTCGGGATTTGTAATTTGCACTGTTGGCAATAATAGAAACTCCTTTTCTTGACCAGAATTGGCTATATTTCTTTTTTTATTTAATAATTAATATTTTTTTATAAATGTGTAGCTCATTATACATATAAAACCGCGCGATAGTAAATTTTGAACACAAATATCAAAATTTGAACACAAAAATCAAACCATGGGCCAAATATAGTAAAATTGCGTTTTTAGTTTTTCACTCTGACGTCAGTAATTAAAACATGATTTAAAAAATTCAGAGAAATGTGCTTAGAGAAGGATTATGGGTGTAAAATTAATGAGGAAATCCTGTAGAATTTAAACAGATTCAAGTTTCTAGCAGTGATCGGACTTCTACCACATTGTGGTAGATCTGCCACTTTCTTGGGGATCTACCACATCTACCACACAAGGCCTGAAATCTACCTCATATGAGTAGTCTACTTGCAAACAGCGTTATGTGATTTTATAAAAGAAAATCCAAATTGCTTCTTTTTTTTATTATCTGAAAATTTGGATAAATAAGTCTAATAACATAAAAAAAAATCGCAGTATGGCAGTTTTTGCAAATTTTATATATAAAAAATTAATATAGCGAGTTTTGAAACCGTAACTGTTACATCGCTAGCTTTTGTTAGCCTTTCTCTCTTTCATGAAGATTGGTCTACTTCTTTTTTACGACGTCTTCCACTAGGCACCGAAACTACCACGTTTTCTTGCAGTTTTCTAAGTTCATCAGAAGATGGAGACTTTCGAACTTGTATAAATACGTACAATAAGTATTATAGCGACTTTTGAAAGTGTATATATACATACAGTAAGTATTATAGCGACTTTTGCTAGAGTAGCTAACATTTGATGTTATTTTTTTCAGAATATATAAGGATTTTGTTTGTGGACATGAAACTACTTTAAATACTAGTACGTTAACCACCAAAAACTGAAAATCGAGAAAATTTTACATAGAGCACTTTGCAAGTGGACTACTCATATTCGCGTTTTTGAGTACCTAGTTTTATTTTTACTCGACATAATTTTCTTAGCTTTAAGAGCAAAAATTGTCAACACTAAACACTATATAGTAACAAGAATGATATAATACAAGATTCCGCATTCCCGGCGGCGATGAAATTTCTCAAGTGAAAGTAAACAAAGCCGAATGGGAGGATAAAATAAACTGTAAAATAGTAAATTTTCTTAATAATAAATTTTTCGACAGGAAACGTGGTTACATTATGTTAAATTTTAAAATATATGATTTATAAAAGGGATTAATAGCGAAAATTAAAAAAAACGGCGATTTTTGTGAAAGTATTAGCAAATTTCAGTGCATCTAAAGTTTCTGAGGCGTTGTTTACATTTACTTGAGAATTGTCAAAATCGGCAAATCCCAAGTAGCGGTTCCTGTAACGTGCCACATTTGTTCGCTATATCATGATGTGATAACATGAAACGCTGGCAGCACTCCACAAGGTTGTAAAAAAAATTATGTTCGAAAAATATCTTGAAATGGAGGAACCGCTTTACACTGTCAAGGAAAAAATTGCCAAAACTCAATGGAATTTTAACAACTTCAGTCTTGCTTTGTTATACTAAAATTAATTTAAGTCTAATTAAAAAGATTGCAATTTAGGTGAAACCTTACAGAATTTCTTTAATTTTTGTACAAGGTTTGATCCAAAACCTGAGATCTACCACATTTTTTTGAAATCTACCACATTTTTTTCCAGATTCTACCACACATAATTTTTCTAAGTCCGATCACTGGTTTCTGGTACAGAAGGGCTGGTAATTATTGAAAATGTCTTTTTAAAAATTTTATCCTTGAAATTTCGCAATAATTGTTTTTTAAAAAAGTATATGTTAAGGGCTTATATAAACTCGACAACATCCTCGAATTTCGTTCTTCAAACTTTGTCAGCTTAAAAATTACTTATTCGTCCTTGTGAATCCAAAAAATTAATTTTTTTTAATTCTGCACTTATTTTCTCGAATTTCCTATTGCATTTGTTACCCATATTTTTATTCTACATTGCATTGAATTTTTTTAATAATTTTTAGGATTAAACATATCTTTGAAATTACAAAGTTCTTCAAAATATATCCTGCGGTCAGAGAAAAAAAATAAAAACGCCACTTTAAATAAAAAAGTAGGTTTCAAACCCATTTATTTATTATTTATTTCATGGTAGGAGAGCTTTTCAAACCAAATAGAAGCAATTTTTTCGATTCAAGTTGTTGAAAAGTAATGAATATCTAAATCCCGGGACTAATCCTGGGATCCCGGGATTGTGACAACACCATCTCGAAAATCCCGGGATCGGAAAAAGCCGAAAAATTAAAATCCCTAGTTAATACTAATGTTGCTGCTGGTAAGTACTTTGATTTTGCCTAATACAGCTGTTGCGCAATCAGTAGCGAGTTCGACACCTGTTAGTGCTCTCACCACTCACATGCGTTCGTTGGTAACCGAAAGGGAGAATGCGCTGCTTCAAACTCATTGTGCGCTAGGTAATTCTGTTGCTGTTACTTCTGCTGCTGCCGAACGCCCTATTACTAGTTCTGCTCTTTGGAACAACAATGTCAATGCTGGGGCTGCGAATGTAACAAAAGAGATAAACAAAACTGCTGGTTCGTTGGATGCTGATGTACAAAGTGAGCCTATTATTGAAGCTGAAAATGCAGTGCAGTCACAGTGGTCTACCGTTGGAAAAAATAAAAATAAAAAACAAAAAACTATTATTGGTTCTAATATAGATATGAGTCTGGAAGTGGTTCAAAGACTTAAGTGGCTGCACCTGTCATCGTTCGGGTCGTCTGTTACAGAGGAGCATATACTAAATTATATTGCGACTAAAGCATGCTTAAATAAAAATGATTTGTCTTGCTACAAATTAGTGAAAAAGGGCACTCCAGCTGCACAATTAAAGAGTGTAAACTTAAAGTTGGACGTGCCATCATCACTGTTTGAAAAGGTGCTAGTTCCGAATCTCTGGTCTGTAAATGTGATTGTGCGGCCATTTCGTTTTTTCGAGAAAGCCATGCCGCCATTTTGATGACGTAGATGGTATCTCAGTGGGTTTATTAAAAACTGCCTTTCTTTAGCCGCACCGTTGAAAATTATGTTTAACAGGTCACTCTCCTCGGGTGTTGATGCTTTAGAAATGTCCCGATTTTTGGCCACAGAAATCTGGCCACCGTAATTATACTTGCTTCTCTTCCTTGAGTTGTATTTATTACGTTGAACTTAATAAAAAAAGCTTTCGACAAAATAATCAGTGATTAGCTTTCTAAATGAAAATAAAGTCGACAGCATTTTTGAATGTAATGTAACAGTCCGAAATATCAAAAAGTTTTTTTTTGCGCAGAATCCACCAGGCTAAAAAATGGAAAAATCTGGTTTTCTTGGAGCATTTTCGGCCTTGTTTCACAATAAAATAAAGCAGTTTCCTATGCTCTTATCATCCGTGTGTTTGCGGTGGAAAACTATTTGTAGCGTAAGAGTCTTTTTTACTAATTGAATTTTCAGGTAAAACTATTTTTGAAAGCAATATTGTAAGCTATTCAACGTGCTATTGACCCATAGTTAAAATTTATATTCTCTCTAACTCAAATAGGCTCAGAAAATAAAAATTAACTAGAAAAATAAAAAACGCGAGAATTATACTATTTCAAAAGGAATGAAGCCAAAATAAGCGAAATAAGGACCTAAAAGAAGAAGACGATTTTCTGATTACATAATAAAAATCTATTGGAATTATTTCAAGTATTTTTTCTAGTATCTACTATTATTGTCCTTAAAAATGCACCCTCGAATCATGCTATAAGATTTTACCTTCAAGAGTTACGGCTACTTTAACTGCCGTGTCCTCGAATCTAACATCACCAAACCAAGCATATGCTTTTCTAACTCATTACGTCATCTTCCAATGGCCATAGTGTCGGAAGGAAAAATCGTAAAGCACCATTAGAAGGCACATTTTGAAGGGTAAGAATAGTACTAAATCGCATAGTGGTCGTTGAAGCCGTTTTTCGTGTACATAACCGCGAAAAATCTAAATATATTGGCGCAGTTGTAAATTCGAGCTCGAGTTCTACGCGGAAAATTACTTTGAAACGACCTACAGCTGCACAGCAACAGAAACTTTCAAATCTGTATTCATAATTATCATGTTCTTAATTTCATTGGATTACATGGCAAATCGCAAGTTTACTGAATTCATGCTACTTATTACATAAAAAACACAAAGCCATTAAAAACCTAAATATAATCTTATCGCCACATGTATATCGCACAGGTAAATATTTCTTGCAAATATTGACCTCAAAATTAATGTTATCAGTTCAATAAATACGTAGTTCTTGAGTTTTATCCTTAAGCTAATAAAATGTGGACCAATTTTTGAAAACATTATGTAAGGAGAGCAGACTTTTTCGATAACATCAAACAGCTTTAAGGGGTACTTCTAAAAATTGTAATGTAACTTTTGAAACATTCGTAACTCCTAAACAACAAGAGTTTCAGCGGTATTTGAAAAGCACTGTGAGCCAAAACGTATTTCAACAGTCCGCGATTTGGGCCATGTGATCATTTTCTTTAATTTATAAAGGCAGATACAATCAGCACGAATCGGAATATATTTATAATAAAAGCCTATAACGAAGGAGCAATAACATTGTAAAAAACAAATAATAAGTTACGCTTCTGCTATTTCGGGACTTTTAAGAAGCCCAGGCCCGGGGGATTCACTCCTTTGCCTCCTCTCTTTCGACGGGCCCGTCCACAACTCCTGAGTACCGAAAATCAAGTTTTGCATTCCCTGCGACTAACCTTACTGTATTCAGAAAGAATGGATCACATGCAAAAAATCTTCAGTTTTTCTTAATTTGACTGTACTGTACGGCATTTCAACAACAAGCCGCTCTCAAAAATTACGTTCTCTACTGCTTGGCTAGGCCTAAAGAATATTTTTAAAGAAATTTGACATACATAGAGCTTTTTAATTTTACTACAGCAATAAATAACTATTAAATTTTGTTTTTCAGGATGGAGAGAAGTATTATATATCCACATGCTGCCACTTTATTTGCTGCTGTTTGTGCAAGTATTTTCACTGTAATTGGAATATTTGGTAAGAAATAAATCAACAACAAAATGAAATCAAAATGTTAAATTAATCAATTATGTAGAAAATAAAATAATGGGTCGATTACGGATAGCAACGCAACCACGGTTCGGTTGCCAGCTGGCAACGCAACTGGAAAGAAAATTTGTATTACGAATGGCAACTATCGTCAGTTGCTGTAGAGTTATCGATAATCGAAATTTGACAGTTCGACAACCAGCAAGCGGCTTTACACAAGCTGTGCGAGTGAAATTAAATTATTAAAATAAAGAGTTTAAAGAAAAGACAGCAATAAATCTAAGTTCATCACAATTATTTGTTTAAGAGGAAGAGAAGTGCCTGAACGCGGCCACGTTTAAAGGAAAATTACAATCCTCTAGAGCTACCGCGTGCACTGTAAGCAAAAGTTAGTGCTTTCAAGGTTTTTCTTTTATTACCCTTTTGTGTTCATTTTCAAAGCATATTGAGGACTTCCAGAAGAAGCTGTAGTATAATTGGTTAATAAACAGATGAACAGACATAAAAGCTTGCGCTCCTCCAATTTTTCGTAGAAGGAAATGCCACGGCTTCAATTTGGAAAACTTGGTGCGTCGGTAGTTTTAAAAGATGTGCTTCAGTTCGCTTTTGTTTCGCGAAAAGGGCGTACTCCTCGGGAACTAAAATTTCAAGTTATTGTTTTGTTATTTTTATCATATTCTGTAAAAGAAAACTGCATTGCAAAATGTTAATATCGTTCAAATTATTAAAAAGTAAAATATATGATACATAGATATATACACTTTTCAATTTTCGCTCCTAAATACGCTCCAAAAACATTCCCAGCAACCACAAAAATGTAGTAGCCTGTATACACACTTTGTAGCAACTGCAGTTGTCAGTTGAAAGTTGCCAGTTGCTTTCTGTAATATCGTTTTACCAACTAGCAACGCAACTGAAGTTCGATTGCTATCGATAATCGATCCATTATTTCTTAGTCTAGTTGAGCGGCAACCAATATGGGGAGTGTCTAATTATTTATTTATTTATGTTCAAATCTACAGTACAATGTACCTTACAGACTAGAAAATATATTAGATAGCAATAGTTGATAATACCAAATAATATACAAATCAAGCGATTAAATTAAGGACTTTAATAAAAGCCGATTTGGGAAAAGAAAAGTCTAGCTAATGTGTGTTAGATAATACATTGAATTCCCGAAGTGCCAGAGAAATTGGCGCGTTACTGGCATATTTAGTTTTGAAGCTTTCCCCGTAAAAAGGGTAAACATTTCGGAGACTTCTTTGAGGAAAATTAAAGCTTATCCGCTGAAGCAAAATTGGGCAGTCAATGATGCCACTAATTATATTATAAGTGAACGATAATGAAAGAAATATTCTTCTCTTTTCTAAAGTACTTAAGTTGATCAGCATTAGCCGCGAGCCATAGGATGGAACAGGAGCCTCAAACCGTAGCGAACGCAGTGCGAATTTCAGAAAGACTTTTTGAACGCGTTCAATTCTACCTACCGATAGTTGGTCATATGGTCTCCAAACTATTGCCGCATATTCCAGGTTAGAACGAACAAGAGCCGTAAAAAACAATTTAAAGGTATATGAGTCTGAAAACTCGGAAATGTTACGCCGAATAAAGCCAAGAGCAGAGTACGATTTCGAAAGGATAAAATTAATTTGAGTATTGAAGGATAACTTAGAGTCAAACACGACTCCAAGGCCCTTAGTCTCTGTTACTTTTTGAAGCGCACAGTTAGCAATATTGTACTGTGTTGAAATACCATTTTGGCGCCTTGAAAATGATAAGTGATAACATTTTGTTATATTTAAAGAACGACCCGACTTCAAACACCATAAATGCACTTTATCCCTTTGCAGACTTATTGCCTCGGATGAGTCCTTAACAACTGTGAAATCTTTCATATCATCGGCGTAAAGCAAATAATTCGAAAAAGAAAAGCAGTTGCTAATATCATTGATAAAAAGGACAAAGAAAAGAGATCCTAAAATGCTCCCCTGAGGTACATCTGAAGTAGCCACAAAAGGGTCCGACGATACACCGTCAATAGTTACCACAGAACATCTCTGCGTTAAATACGATTTAATCCATTCTAAAAGCGATGAGTGAAAACCTAAACAAACCAGCTTATTTATTAAGATCTTGTGAGATACCCTGTCGAATGCCTTCGAAAAATCGGTATAAAAACAATCGGCTTGGAATCCTGCCGAGAATGAAGAAGTACAAAATTCGCTAAAAACTGAAAGATTCGATACTGTCGAGCGGCTTGACACAAACCCATGCTGATTCGGACAGATTAGAGATTTAACTGCAAAAATAGAACTTGTCCTTAACGACACATTCAAACAGTTTTGATATGTTCGATAGTTTCGAGATTGGCCGATAGTTCCGAACGTCATTTTTTCTTCCACTTTAAAAAAAAGGTGTGATGGTGAGAGTGGTTGAGAATAGAATAGAAGATATTTCTTGCCCGTCATCAGCAACGTAATTTGACATAAAAAAGTCAGCAAACAAATTCGCTGCTTCAACAGGAGTACTAGCAAATTTATCGTCGAGCATTACCGAAGTAGGTATACTTGCGTATAATTTTTTGGATTTGACAAAATTCCAAAATGATTTCGGAGTAGTATATGCTAGCAGCGCTGCTTGCACTGGTCCAGAATCGGCATATGGTTTGCTGCTTGCACTGGTCCAGAATCGGCAGATGGTTTGCTGCTTGCACCGGTCCAGAACCGCTATACGGTTTGCTGGTAAATGAATGTTTTTAAAGCCTTATAAAAGGGGATTCGGATTATATTTAAAACCATACCAAAAAAACTCTTAATGAAGCTACCCAGAAGACCTCTTACTGATGTAGACTTAAAGAAGTATTCAAAATTTATTCCAAATTTTAGAGGGGTATTCATGTGTGATAGTTTACCCCGTAAACCATTTAAGAGAGAATGTGGAATAATAAATTTGGATAGTTCAAAGGGTCCAGGAACGCATTGGGTAGCTTACTGGAAAAACGACAATGAGATTGATTACTTCGATAGCTTTGGAAACTTACAGCCTCCAAAGCAAATAATAAAGAATTTAGGAAAAAACGTTAAATATAACTATAATAAACAGCAAAGCTATAATTCATATAATTGCGGACATTTATGTTTAAAATTCTTATTATCAAAATAAATAAGTAAATATAAAACCTTCTTTTATTTCAAATTAAATTTTATTTGTTATATATACACATACATATTAAATACTTAGCAATCAACTATGTACACATTATTAACACACTTTTCTAGGGGTGGAGCATCTATATATGTATATACATATGTACGTATGTACGTTTGTTTATATTTCTGACTGCATACCAACACTCTTTATTAATTTTCGACATATAAACCACCTGGTATCGGATTTCTTAGATTTCCATCAGCGGTACACCCTGTGATCGATTCGGGTTCTGAATGGTTTCGGATTTCTCAGCTTTCCATCAGCGGTACACCCTGTGATCGATTCCGGTTCTGAATGGTATCGGATTTCTCGGATTTCCATCAGCGGAACACCCTGTGATCGGTTCCGGTTCCGGACGCAGATTTGTCACCAGCGACATCTTGCGGCTTTTATCTGGATTCTGAACTTGGATTACGATCGGCGACATCGTTTGGCGGAGCAGCAAAGCTTGCGGCAGAGC
>NW_016157656.1:180933-197701 GCF_001687245.7 Rhagoletis zephyria | reverse complement strand
TCCACAATGACGATTACGTCATACGACTCTTCAGTGCTAAAGCGATGAAGAGTATTTGACTTTGTTCTTAATCCCGAAATATTTTGGTAATATATAATTCCGTATATTTGGGTAAATGTAGACGTAAACTACCAATGCATGTCATTACATACATAAGTACATATGACATAAAGCAGTTTTTACTGTTCATTAAATGACTATGAGTGACCTTAGGGTCAAGGTGTAGAGATGGTATATTCAGGGATTGTAGTCAAAAGTTCAAGGCTTAATTTAACCCTTTTGTTTATTTGCTAGAGCTTCTCAAATTTTGACACTTTGACCACGTTTTTCATAAAATCTGGAAATAATGGAAACTTTATACTTACGGATTCGTAATCAGCACAAAAACGTCTATCAAAATATTTTTTCAAATTTGTTAGACTGTATTACTGTTTTCCTTTTTATTGAAAGGCACATATGTAGTTAACAAAAACAACGAATGTCGTAAAATAGAACTACCTTACTTTTTGAACTCTAGAATGTCAAAATAAGTTAAAAAGTATACAGGTTAGAGTAAAATTTAAACAAAATTTGAAAACTTAAATCAGCTGTTAGCCTGCTGCTCCTACGTACCTTTTCAATGTTCATTAGTATACACTTCTATACATAGGTGCATATACTTATCAGGGTTGTTGCGAATATTCGCATTCGCAACCGCGGAACTTCTGCATTAATTTTAACACTGGCATTCGCGATAATCAATGCGGAGCTTTTGCGAATACAAATGTTGTGCAAGTGCAGTGATAAAACGTATATCTGGCAAACAAAATGATAAATTGTCGTCAATATTTTTTGCCTGTGGGGATGCGACGTTAGGTGTTGACTTATCATCTTTGATTAAAAGATCTTTAAACATATTTAGGTAGTTCACAAGGTGTTGTATACTGTCGTATCGTTGTACGTCGTAATCTTTAAACTGGTAAAACTATATTTAAAGGATTCGCCAGCTACCATAAAAGTCGTATTATGAAATTTCACACCGTTAAAAAATAGTTGTTTGCTGTTTCAAGTCCTCTAAACATTTATTTAGCCGTTAAAAACTTTACGACATACAACAATACGACACTTACGACACCTTGTGAACCATCTAATTATTTCTGAAGCTCCTATATAACCGAGCTATCAATGGGCAGTCATACAAGTTCCCACTTCTACTTGATCTTTGCGTCAAAGGGAACATAGTCCTTTTTTTAGGTTTATTTTGGACCAATCTTAAAAAACAAACTACTAGACATGAAAGAAGAATGTGTGCGCTATAATTTTAAACCACATTTTCGTAATTGCTTTTGATGTTATATTCGTTTCCATCATTTCAAATGTGGCTCTTTGGGAAATTTATTTTTAACAAAAAATTCAAAAAACAGTAATTTCGCTACCTGTCGGGCAATATTTTTTCATGGGGTTTGGCGATCGGGTGCTGTAGTGGTCAGATGCAAGGGACAGCCCCGATGCAATTCTCAAAAAGGAATTATTCTTGCACCGCAAAAAAAATTTTATAACTGAAAGTCCTCCCAACTGCAGCGTCCATCGAAAAGAATTTAAAATATTGTCAAGTTTCAATCGAAGAGAATTCACATTTTTTCAAGTTTCACACGCAGATATTTGTCGCCTCGAGCGAGCAGTTGCGCAGTGAACAATTAAGGCCTATCCTTTTGAGCTATCTTACCCCTCGCACTTTCACTTTCCACTTGATATTAAAGAAAAGGCACTGGAAAGTTCGCTTTAGGAGTTATAATGTAATTTTTATTAACAAGTTCGGGGGGCTGTTCGGACACGTCCGTTCGGGGAAAGATCGCAACAATTGTGTTTTACAAATCAAAGTAAAATTGACAGGTCATACATATGTAAATGGGTGCGTGTGTATTACTTGTGTAGTGTGTGTACAAAGTAAGTGAGTAAGTGCCAGATAAATGTCAGTTTAGTGTAAATGAAAATGTGTGTGAATATATGTGGGCGTTGTGTGCGGAGCCATCTGTGGGTATTTAGTGTAGTTTTGCGAGCGGAAGTAGGATCTCATCCACCCGGAGGTAGCCCATTTAGCCATCCTGCCCCCCAATTGGACAGTGAATTCGGAGGGATCTTGCGAGAGTGCAGAGAGGGGCCGTGACTCGAGAACGGCTTGTTTTCGGGCTAGTAATGCAGTGAATTCTTTAAATTTTACTTTGTTACTACCAGGGATTTTTTATTAATTTACGTTTTTGTGAAGTAGGAATAATGTCTTTTATTGCCAATTATCAGACTTTTAAGATATGGAGTTCTTTGTGGGTTAAATTGCGTATCAGTGGTTATCGTGTTTAAGTGATTCTAGGTCAGGCTTTCAGTTTAAAAATTTATTTTTCAATTGCTCTTTGGCCGTTGGCGAATGTTTTTGTCGCCTATTGTTCATATTTTTTTTTTGAAAATCCTTACCGGCCGACGAAGAAAGAAAATGTCAAGAGAAAGGCCGCAGTAGTCAGACCATAACTTCAACCCTAGGTGTACCGGCTTTGTCGTAAAACAAACAAAGGCGGCCACAAGGCCCTTCAAGTACGTTGACATCCCTAGCACAGAGCCTTTAACTAGAAAGGCCCAGCAGGGATAACAACAGTGGTCGTGAATGGTAGAGCAAAATAGAAGCACTTAGGCGGATCTGATTATGCATATAATGCATATTCCTTTGTTTTGTGGCTACCCTCGTGGACGACTTAACTTTCGTCGAGCTATTTGCACGTCATGCGATGACCGGCTTGGCATAATTAAAGATGAAATTTTACTTATTGATCTTATATATTATATGGTATAAAAACAATTGGCTTGGAATCCTGCCGAGAATGAAGAAGTACAAAATTCGCTAAAAACTGAAAGATTCGATACTGTCGAGCGGCTTGACACAAACCCATGCTGATTCGGACAGATTAGAGATTTAACTGCAAAATAGAACTTGTCCTTAATGACACATTCAAACAGTTTTGAGATGTTCGATAGTTTCGAGATTGGCCGATAGTTCCGAACGTCATTTTTTCTTCCACTTTAAAAAAAAGGTGTGATGGTAGATAACTTCCAGTCATCTATGAAAATACCTGACGATAACGATTTGTTAAAGATTATCGCTAGAGGAATCGCTAAGGCCGGACAGTTTTTAAATAAGATAGCCGGCAGCTCGTCTGCATCTGTTTTCGAAGAAGGTTTGAAAGAAATCATCCCCTTTATAATTCCATCCGATGGAATAAAAAGAGGCCCAAAGTTGAGAATAGAAGATATTTCAGAAGAGAAATTAGGGAATTGCCCGTCATCAGCAACGTAATTCGACATAAAAAAGTCAGCAAACAAATTAGCTGCTTCATCAGGAGTACTAGCAAATTTATCGTCGAGCATTACCGAAGTAGGTATACTTGCGCATAATTTTTTGGCTTTGACAAAGATCCAAAATGATTTCGGATTAGCTTTAATGTTCTGTTCAGTGCTACGAATATAGTTTTTGTAGAGGAGATTATTTAGTGATTTGAATCCCTTATGATATCGCTAGTATTTTACAAAGAATGAATGATTTTTTGATGATTTAAATTTTTTTAGGTAACTATTTTTGAGATTTTTTAGTTTCTTCAGGTCTTTGTTGTACCAGGGTGATTTATAACAGCGCTTCTTTCTTAAAGTGAGTGTCCATTCCGAAAAAATAACTCATCCCATTTATAATCTACAAGAGATGTATTTAACGTTGAAAATCCCAGGATGCATAATTAAAAGCAATTCTATCAATAGGCGATGTTGTTGCGAACTCATAAAACTTTAGCTTAATATCTAAAGGGATATGATGAATACCAGCATCGGAAATTGGAGAATGCACTTTGATATAAAAAAGTTAATATTATCTGTTACGAATATNCACATTCCGAACGAAAAATTACATTGAAAATGGCACAACGCCGAAACAGGTTTGTCTCCAAACCAAATTTTACAAGGGATGATGGAAAATCGTTCCACATTACATAATACTCCTACCCTGTCGGAAACACCAAAAAACGAAAATGAGAATAACCGCACATGCAGTAATTAATTGATAGAAAAATATTTACTAATAAAAAAAAATTATTATAATTGTCAATAGCATTTTCAATCTTGATAACTTATAAAGAAAATGGATTTAAACTTCTGTGCTAGAACTGGGAGTTCTTGATAAATAATCAAAAATCGACAAATTATAAAAATATTGAATTTATAAAATGCACAGAACCGGGCCGTAAGTATATTTTTTTCTCAGTAAAGAAGTGAAGATTTTGGTAGTGAAGATTTGGTAACTTTTCTTAAGAGATTTTGGTAGAAAAAAATGTTGGCGAGTGGCAACCATGTTCATCATTGGTTGCCGAGCGATTTTCATTATCAGCAGCCGAAGTATCAATGGCATGCGCAGCAACCGATGAGTTAACAGCAGCCAAAGAAGTATTGCGAGGAGACAGCGTCTCAGTTTCGTTTACTGTGCAGTGTTGCCGTTTTAGCCCTTTGGTGGCTAGATTTAGCTACCACATACTTTTTGTGGCCACGTAAATTTAAAATTGCCCCTAGCCCTTTTTTAGCCCTTTGGAGAATTTATTCATACATGGCGTGAAAAAGTTGTATATGCTTAATTTGGTTTCATTTTTCTCATTTAAGTAGGAGATGAATTTTTAAAATAAGAAATATACATATATATATTATATGTTTCTTACGTTTTTATACATACATACTGTAAAATAGTTAAGGCTGTTAACTTATCTATTAACGATTTAACTATAGTTTAAAATAGATAAGTTTACGGCCCTTAATATGCTTAATTTGTTAAATGGCCCATCAAGCCGATTGACCGTGTATATCCTTGTGATGTGATTGTACCAGCCGCTGGTGCGACTTCAAAAACTATTTGAAAATTTTATGATCGTACCAGAATGCTGGTGTCGTGAGTGGTGAAGTTAGCTAAATTTTCTAAGTAAAGAGTATTTTGGCCGAAATTTCCTGCACTATATGAGTCAAAGCCGTGTTTGTTGAAGATTAAGTTCGCGATATTGCAGCTGTGAATTAAAACAAAAAAACAATGTTTAACAAAATGGTAGACAATTTGTGAAATTTCGGCTCTAATCATTTCGATCTTTCTCGACCTCATTTGTAAAGAAATAAATATTGGACCACCATGCTGGTAAGTAATATGCTTCGAGGCTGATGGTACAATTACTTGACGGAGCCAGGAAGTTGGTGTCGTATATTTCCCCTTTTATACAAAAAGGTTTAGCTTTTTACCCAGTGTTCATTGTTTTTCTATACCATTACTTATTTAAAATGTTTGCGTGTATACTTATATATGTATATGTAAGTAAAAATTTTTAGCTACCATTTTTAGCCACAACGCCTTTTTTTAGCTGTTTTTTGGCCCTTTTTTTAAAGGAATTTGGCTACCACTAAAAATTATTCGCGGCAACAGCAGAGCAAGCGGCAACAACGCCAGGTCGGCAGTGAGAGCGTTAGTTGTAATGGCACCAGCAGCAGTGTTGCCAGAACTTTTTGGGCCGACCGGCTAGATTGGCAAAAAAAACCGGCTAAAAACGGCTAAAATGTTTTAGTGAAATTTCACATAGACTCTGGCAAAAAACGGCTAAAATGTTTTAGTGAAAATTCACATGCTTTATTAAATAAATCGCAAGAAACGAAAGACTAGTTAACACCATTAATTTATATCGAGCGTATATTCCTCATCATCAAATGAATCACTATTGTATATATCACCTGAATTCATTAATTTGAAGAGATCGTCATCTACAGTAAAATTATGGCACACGTTTTAAACCGTATCTTATATATAAAATAGCGTTTAACGTTTTAACGCACATTGGATTTCTTTGCTTAGTTTTTATTATATTCATTGAACTAAATATTCGCTCTACTTCTGCATTACTTATAGGCAAAACAAGAAAACTAAAAACTAGGTTGCAAAGGTCAGCAAAAGGGTTTTCTCCTAGGGCATTTCGAAATTGATAAACTTCGGCCCAAAATTTTACAGTTGAGTCTAAATTACTCCAGGTATGTAACGTTAACCGTTGCCATTGCATCTCTATGGATGTTATTTCGTCGGCATTATATTTGTGTTTTTGTTGCTGTAGTTGAACAAATACTTTTGGTTTAATTACTCTTAATGCATTTCCAACTGAAAAAAGTCAATTTTTTTAGTGTGGCAATATTTGTAGGGAGGCGTTGGCGTAATTCCTTTATTAAAGTGATAATAAAATAGCGACCATTTTCTCGAATTATTTTCTCGGCTTCGTGGTCAAAAGCGTTTGTGCTTACTTTTGTTTTTAAATACTCTTCAAAACTGTGATAAAACTGAGGAAATGGAGCAAGGTATGGTTCCAACGGGGAGCATATAGGATCAAATGTGTCCGCGCTAATAACCACTAGGGAGCATAGATGCGAAAGTAAAACATTGAGTTCATTAAAAATCTTCATTGGGTCTGCATTATTGCTTTCGAACAACTTGTTTACTTTTTGCACCTGAAAATTAGGCAAATAGTAAAATCGGCTAAAAACGGCTAACTTTTTTTTACAAACCGGCTAACAAATCGGCTGCCGGCTAGATCGAATTTTCTCCGGCTAGTTGCTATCAAAACCGGCTAAATCTAGCCGGAAAACGGCTAAAATGGCAACGCTGAACAGCAGAAGCAGCAGAAAAAGCAAACGAGGTTGAAGAATTAACGTTCAAGGGCGAATTATTAAGGTCAGCGACCCTAGCTTTTGAACGCGTAATAATCAAATTGTTAGTCCACTTTCAGACACGTCAAGTCTTGAAAGCAATTTTTTTCGCATTCTCTTTTGGGTTTTCTATTTGCTTCCACACGCGTCAACTTTAATTGAATTCAAGTCCTTGGTTCTATAAATGGGAAGCAACGAAAAGATCAAAAGAGACAAGAAAACTTGAAACGAATTGACGGTACGGCGGTATCTGTACTCGCGGTATCTGTACTCTTCCCCTCTATTCTCACCTCCTTCGCCTACGAACGAGCAGACTTGAAAGCAAGACTTGACGTGTCTGAAAGGGGACTTATTATCAGCTGTATCATTACTAGGCGCAATGTTGCTAGCAGCATTGTTTATAGAAACATGCGATATATTCGAATTTGTTGGATATTCTGGATTATGCAGGTTCCATTGTCCACCAAAAGCAGTTTCTATTTCTTTTAGTGAACACAAAGCATTACTAATCTTAGCCAAGCAGGACGAAATAGATACACAGCTGCAGGTGCCACATCTGAATATTAGATTTTTATTTGATTTGATTACTTTGAGGCAAGCGGAATTTAGTTTTGCTTTTGCGCACGTAAATATGATTAGAAACGCGACGGAGCTGCGGGAAAAAAACGTCTGCACTCAACGATGGCTCACTGCGTAATTAATAAGCTAATATTTTGAATACGGTAGTTTAGTTTAAGTTTTTTCGTGTTCATTTTATCATTTAAGATATTTACAACTGAAAAACTACCTTAATACATATTACGGTTTAAAACTTATGTATGTACACTAGGAATGTTAATCCCGGGATCCCAAAAATCCCGGGATTCTCGGCAAATAATCCCGGAATTTTCGGGATTTGTAATTTGCACTGATGGCAATAATAGAAACTCCTTTTCTTGACCGCTATTGGCTATATTTCCTGTTTTATTTAATAATAATTATTTCTTTATAAATATACATATAACACCGCGCAATAGTAAATTTTAAACACAAATATCAATATATTCGCGAAACCATGGGCCAAATATAGCAAAATTGCGTTTTTAGTTTTTCACTCTGACGTCAATAATTCAAAAATGATTAAAAAATTCAGAGAAATGTCCTTAGAGAAGACGTATGGGTATCAAATTAGAGAGGAAATCCTGTAGAATTTAAACAGATTCAAGTTTTTGGTGTAGAAGGACTGGATAGTAATTAAAATGTTCTTTTAAAATTTTATACTTGAAATTTCGCAATATTTCTTTTTGAAAAAATTATATGTTAAGGACTTATATAAACTCAATGAAATCCTCGTATTTCGTCCTTCTGACTTTATCAGCTTAAAAAATTACATATTCGTCCTTGTGAATCCAAAAAATTTTATTTATTCTAATTCAAAAGAAATTTCCTCTTGCATTTGGTACCAATATTTTTATTCTACATTCCATTGAATTTTTAAAATAATTTTTGGAATTAATCATATATTTGAAATTACAGAGTCCTTTAAAATAAATCCTGACGTCAGAAAGAAAAAACAAAAACGCCACTTTAAATAAAAAGTAGATTTCAAACCCATTTATTTTTTATTTATTTTATGGTAGGAGAGCTTCTCAAACAATATAGAAGCAATTTTTTCGATTTAAGTTGGCGAAAAGTAATGAATATCTAAACCCCGGGACTAATCCCGGGATCCCGGGATTGTGATAACGACGTACCGAAAATCCCGGGATCGGAAAAAGCTGGAAAATTAACATCCCTAATGTACACATTAAAGGGCTGCAAATGTTGAACTATAAAACATACATGTTTGACAATGACATATGAAGACACTATAATAATTGAAATCAAATCATGCATCAAATGTATACATGTCCACCAGGGATGTTGCGAATATTTACATTCGCATTCGTTATGCGAATGATTCGCATCATTTTACACATTCGCATTCGCATCAAATGATACGAATGTTTTGCGAATGCGAATGTGTACATGGGCAGAGCGCGCAGCTATAAGCTGCCAGCTCACGACCACTAAAAGTGTTCTTACACGAAATGTATTTGCATGTGTGCGCGCCACTTTTTACTTATGGAAATGCCAACATATCGTGTAAAGGCAAATTAGATTTGTTTCTGTACATAGCAGATGCACGTACGTAACAAATAGAAATGTTTCTATTTCAGATGAAAATACAGATAGAATCATTTGTGTTTGTTTTATTTCGTTTTCAAAGGACGTGATTTTGAACAGTTAATCAAAAACTGAGAACTTGACAGACAGATGCAATTGCATATGTATCGAAACAGTCACATTTACAGATGGAAATACATATAGTGTAAGAACACTTTAAGCATACAATCGCAGCGTATCCCACATTTAACATTTAGTATAGTAGTAGAAAATAGAAATATGTGCTTTATGTATGTATGTATGTATATGTAATTGAGCGCGCGGCTGCATTGCGCAGCTATGCTTGCGATGGGAATTCTGAAAAATCTCATACGACTAGGTTCAGACCAGGGATGGAATTTCAAATTTTCCAAATGTGCCCAATGGTATTCGAAAATAGTGCCGAAAAGAAGATGAAAGTGCCACAAAATTTAAATTGCTTTCTTTTAAAACCGCCCATCGCCCAATTGCAAAACCGCCTATCTTACGGCACTCAAATTTTACAGGAGAGCGAAAAAACGGTGTATTCTTTGAAGGCATTGCCTTTTGATAGGCGGTATTTTCTCTAGCTATTATTTTACAAATCTGTTGTTCTAATAACGATTTAATGATGTTTATGCATAAATCTCGGTGCCTGGAGTTCAGGGTAACCAAATCTCATTCTTGCCACAACGGCGATTTAGGCGGTTTTGCAACTGGTCGAAGGGCGGTTTTGCAAAAACATCGACGATATACATATGTATGTACACAAATCGACATTTCAAACTTTGTACACGAATTTTAAAAAATTCAGCAGATTTTCCCAAAAAAAAACGTTTAATTCAGAATTTTTAGAGAGATTCCAAGTTTTCGATTTTATGCATTTTTCTCATATAAAGTTTGTTCGAAAATTTTTTAAATGGATGAAAATATAAGTCACCATCAGCAAAAAATTTTAAATTAAAGAAATTAAGAATTAAAGAAAAACGAGCTCATCTCGGTGAAAATCCTCTCGATTGGTGGAAAACTAAACTAAAATACGACAAATTGAGAGATCTGGCCCGCAAATATTTGAGCGCTTCACTCGCCAGCGTTCCAAGTGAGTAATTGTTCAGTGCAGCCGACCTTATATACGAGCCTCTAAGAAATCGTCTCATGGGAGAAAAGGCAGCAAAATTCCTTTTTTTGAAACATAATATGCCTCTTTTGAACTTTGACTACTAGATTTAAACACTATATAGGTTAAGTACTCGTTCAATGTTCAAATAATTTACAAAATATTTAAGTAATAAAAACGATGACATAAGTTGCTTACAGCTTTTTTAATGTTATTCCTAACATTCGCATTCCCACATTCGCATTCCGAAAATTCACATTCACATTCGCGTTTAGCATAAAGTAAAAATCTGAAGTACCTAGAATTCACCGCCTATTTTTGGCCATTTTTTTGTTGACGGTGTATCGCATTTTTTAAGTATAAAAAATTGTCGAACATACTTTGTATGGCAAAAATTCGTAACACCGTCATTAAAAAAATGCTAAAAATCAGCAGTAAATCCAAATTTGCATCTCATTAAACTAGAATTTAATATACTACAAAAATGCATACCATATTTTTTTCTAAAGATGCCGACAAAAAGTTAAAAATTTTGGTGAAATTTTGCAGAAATTTCATAATTGTTGCACAAAGTCCGAAACTTGGATTTATATGGTGTTCTGCTATATTTTCATAAAAAATAATAAACGTTAAATAAACTAAATAAAAATAGCCAAAACTTGCTAAAATAACGTAGGCCCGGGTTTGATGCAAGTACATACATTTAATTACTTTGCGCAATCAGGCTTACTCGCGGTGGAAACGGTATAGTACTACTGAATTACTTAGTAAATTTAAAAATGCACGACTCGTCGTAAACAAAGCCATCAGGTTGGCCAAGTCAAGTTTTATAAAGATATATTTAGCTCCGCGCTAAGCTAAAAAAAAAAACATGGAATACCATAAGGGAGATTGGGATTGGAAACTCCAAACAAACTGCACCTCTTATTTCAGACATCGATGAATTAAATTATAAATTTGTGAACATACCCATTCCAAATAGATTACCACAGTGAACGTGTAAATGTTGGTGCCAGTCCTTTTGATTTTGTATGTGTGGATGATTGTGATGTTATACAAGCGTTCTATCTATTAAATCAAATGCGGCGGGATTTGATGAAGTTAACACAGCTTTCCTTAAAATAATCCTTCCCAAGATCTTACCGCATTTGACCTATCTTATAAACTCCATCTTAACGGCTTGCGTTTTCCCAATGAATTGGAAAGTTGCTAAGGTAATTCCTGTTCACAAGGTAAATAACGACTTTAGGCCTATAGGCATTCAGCCTTTATTGTCAGATATGGTTGAGCGTATACTACATAAGCAGATTAGTTCATATGTGTATGATAATGGACTTCTAACTGATCGTCAGTCTGATTTTAGGCCAAAGAGAATCTGTACTACGGCGCTTTTAGACGTAACGGAGTATATAAGGTCACAAATTGACGAAAATAATATTAGTTTCTTAATATTGCTTGATCATTCTAAGGCCTTTGATACAGTTATTATTTATGCTGTAATTTGAGCAGCTGGTTTAATTTTTCAAGCCGAGCAACGAGCCTGATCAGGTCTTACCCTTCTGCAACCCATACATCATACAACTTCCTTCTCGTTATCGGCATTGTTTCGAAGGGAGGCACCTAAATTAAAAAATT
Source organism: Rhagoletis zephyria (assembly GCF_001687245.7). NCBI lineage: Eukaryota > Metazoa > Arthropoda > Insecta > Diptera > Tephritidae > Rhagoletis > Rhagoletis zephyria. The sequence goes on along the minus strand of NW_016157656.1, from coordinate 186,057 downwards.
ATTATGGTTCAGCGTGGTTCAAATTTTTGGCAACGTTTTTTTTTACATTTTAATTTTTTTTGCGCAGACATAATAAAACACATATACACACTAACAATTAAAAAATGAAAACCCAAGAACTTAATGATAACACAGGTCAACAACGTTTTGTTCTAGGAAAGTGTAGGGTCATTTTCGAAGTAATTTTTTGCGTAGAATCCGAATCCGGGGTTTAAATTGCTCTATCACGTCAGGACTTTGAGATATCCTAACCTAAAAGTGCAAAAAACGCTGTTTTTGCCCATTTTTGAGGTTATGTAGCTACGCAGATTTTGCTCTTCATAAAAAAGTAAACGTGGTATTTTAAAGTATAAGTCTTCCTCTTTTAAATGCCGTTGAGTTTGCTTAAGTATTTTTATTTTTCACTGAGATATCGCATTTTGAAGTTTCCATGGAAGACGTATACTTTAAAATACCACGTTTACTTTTTTATGAAGAGCAAAATCTGCGTAGCTACATAACCTCAAAAATGGGCAAAAACAGCGTTTTTGCACTTTTAGGTTAGGATATCTCAAAGTCCTGACGTGATAGAGCAATTTAAACCCCGGATTCGGATTCTACGCAAAAAATTACTTCGGAAATGACACTACACTTTTATAGAACATTCCGAACCCATTTTTTTGCAGACCTGTGTAATTACCGCTATTTACTATGGGCATTAGATGTACTAATTGCCCTAAAAAATTGCAAAAATGAATGTAAATAAATTTGAATTTTGCGATTTTGTGTGCGCCGTTTTCAGCCGTTTTCAAGAAAAACGGTTTTTTCTGGGCTATCATGCTAATACAAAAGGCGAGTTGTTTGAAGTTTGGCTGATTGGATGTTCGAAAAAGAAAAGATTTTTTTTCGGTTGTCAACCATGTTGAAAAAAATTTGGTGCTGTTGATATTTGTGAAAGTTCCACGAAACTCTTAGAAGAAAAAACGCGTCTTTTTTGCAATTATTTATTAAAGAAAGACGAAAATTATGGAAAGCAATTTGGAAAGGATGCTAAAATATTTAGATCTGAAAACATAGCGTTTCTTGCTGATGAAGTTCTTTTCGAAATCAAAAAGCCAACTGTGTCGACCAGCAGCCGGATTCTAACTTTCTCTATCGCTAAAATGGTAAATTACGAAAGCTAAAATTTTTCCGAATTTCGTCCTCGCTTTTGCTAAAACTAGCTTAGCCTAAATTTTTTGGTGATAAATAGTAAATTTTAATGGTGATAAATAGTGAAAATGAAAATATGTGATAGCAAAAAAATAGCAGCCTCAATTTGGATTACATTTCATCTCCTGTAGCGTAGCCATGGTTATGTTACAAAGACACTTGCGCCGATTCGCAAAGACCATTGATGAGCAGGCTTCGGAAAAAGACAAATCCTTGAGCNAAAATATTTAGATCTGAAAACATAGCGTTTCTTGCTGATGAAGTTCTTTTCGAAATCAAAAAGCCAACTGTGTCGACCAGCAGCCGGATTCTAACTTTCTCTATCGCTAAAATGGTAAATTACGAAAGCTAAAATTTTTCCGAATTTCGTCCTCGCTTTTGCTAAAACTAGCTTAGCCTAAATTTTTTGGTGATAAATAGTAAATTTTAATGGTGATAAATAGTGAAAATGAAAATATGTGATAGCAAAAAAATAGCAGCCTCAATTTGGATTACATTTCATCTCCTGTAGCGTAGCCATGGTTATGTTACAAAGACACTTGCGCCGATTCGCAAAGACCATTGATGAGCAGGCTTCGGAAAAAGACAAACCTTGAGGGAATTTACGGATTGAAATTTCGAAATTTTTTACTCAAAGTGAATAGAGCTTTGGACATTCGTTTCAAAAGCATTCGTATTCTTACCAGCGATTTTTGGTAAATGTGTCACAAAGCAGCATTTGCATTCTGAATATAAATAATATCGGTGGAGAATTTGGGAATACTGAAACCTCAAATGAAAATGAAGTGTTTTATAAAGACTAACTGCTTTAGAAATCCCTCCTTAAGGCATATCTGCGAGACATGTAGTAAATATTTTTCTTTTTTTACTTTAGGAATTTCCAGAAGAAACCATTTATGTACATGTGACCATACTTATTTTATTATGTAGCTCATTTTAAGGGGGAGGGGATTGAGTATGGTAAGAAAATAACTTGTGTCAAAACCAAGCTAATTGGACAATGTTTTTGAGTACTACTAAAACACATATACTCATCATTTGAACATACAAAAAAGCAGAAAAGTCTGTTTTACGAAAGCCAAGTCATGTTTTCACGTTTTATTTATTGCCTTTACACTTTTTTAACGTTTGCCATCTTTTTACATTAAAATAATGCAATAGTTTAGCTGCTATTAATTTCGCAGAGAAAAAGTTATCATTTGACCTAATGTGCAGTGTTGCCACACATGGGCTCTTTCTACCAAAACTGGTAGGTTTTTTCCAATTGGTAGGTTGGTAGGCTTCATTGGATTTTGGTAGGTTCCGTGACAATGAGTAACAGTTATTTGCGAAAAATAGAAAATATGTATCTCCAAACACTTTAGCAACCTGTTTTACTCAAATATTTCGTATAACGACGACCCCAAACATGAAAATATACCTGACTCCTAAGTACAAATGTATGTGTAGCCTTATTATTGCCAATATACCATATATGGGCAAATCTAAAAAACAGTAACCTTTGTGTTATTTAGCTTTATTTACACTGTTGTAAACTAAATCAAGCTGGTTGCTTTTGGATATAATTCATTGACGTATACTTGAAGCCTCAAAAAAAATTTGGATCAATTTGCTGCATAACTTTTGAAATATAGGTGTTTAAATTTAAAAAAATAATGAAAACAAGTGAATTTTTTATGTAATTTTTAAGAGGGGCACAATTAATAATGTCATAACTTTTGAAGCACACCATATTCTGATTTAAAATTAAATGCGCATTTAGCACTTATGTGTATACTTCATACGTAGTAGGTAAGAAAAGTGTGCATTAAATAATAACGAAATGGCAAGTAACTCAAAGTCTGTAACTCCACATTTCACAATTTCCAAAATTTTCGGTTTATCGCGTATAGGTTTTGAAGCATTTAATTTTAAGAACTTTTTAAGTATGTATTGTATTCTANTTCAAAAAACTGTTATGTGCAAAATTTTAGTAAAATAACTTCAAAACTGAGGGAGTTATTTATAAAATAGTTAAAATTTAATCATATTTTCAAGTAGCGTTATCTCGCCAGAGCCAATCTGGTAAAACGGGGCATGTCATTGAATTTAGAACGTCCCAATTAAGTGAGCTCAACTTTCAAAATCTTTGCTCAAAGTTTACAACTTGAACAGCGTAATTTGAACCCAGGTTATTCTTTTGTTTTCTATTTCATGTTTATTCCTCGTCTAACTTTTGAAGCACTTGATGAGAATGAATTACACTTATATTAATCGATTTATTAAGAGAGTGCGAATAAAATGATATATAAAACATAGGTGTTCTCACAAATTTAAAAATTAAAATTTTTATTTTGAAAGTGTACCTATGTTTTAGATTTGTCCATATACTTTATGGCGTACTTGGACCAAGATTCCAGAAAAGTCTGCCAATAGGCTCGTATCCAACCATATTCCAGGCGGAGGTCTTCCAAATCGATGTCTGTGTTCGCGAATGTCTTTGTAAATGGCAAATGTGGCCTAAATAAATATTATGTCGGATATTCAGGCAGCGTTAAAGGCCTTAGACTTTTTTAAAACGGCATCAAGGCTTGTGAACTCTTGAACCACCAGGGAGCCCACAATAGCGTAACGCTGTGGTGGGTTCCACGACATGAAGGGTTTGAAGGCAACTTAGGGGCTGACTGTCTCGCAAAGCGTGGATTCCAAATGCGCTTGCATGGTCCCGAGCTATTCTGCGGTACATCTAAAGGATACACCGGAGAACTTCTTAGGAGTTAGCTGAGAATAATCTCAGATTGCTGTCCACTGGAGGAAGTCAAATGGAATAAGAGTCAAAGCGATTCATAACTCCTTCCAGGAGGAAAACTGAAATATTCCTTGAGCTTAGAACTTTTACTGGTTACCTGACAGCAAAGTATACTCTATGTGCCTGCCAGGAAACATGAATCGTAGATTGATACACCTTGGAGAAGGTTTGTCTTCTCCATCTAAAATTTGGAACATGGCAGCGTCCAAAGTGTTTAGCATTTTAAAGAGCCTTAGGTTAGAGTGATTACAATTAGATCATTATTAAAAAACTTAAGCAAAAACTTTTCTTTTCAAGAATTAAATAATGTATTTATTGATTTTGAAAGACGCAAAAGCTATATAGAATGAAACGCTGCAGCGAACAAAATAAACGGTTATGTAAATGATTGCTATGTTATTTCGATTATTGAAATTTCACTACCTGATAACTTAATTCTGTGAGCACAAATGTACATAGATGGCAGAGTTTACCACTTCTTATTCATTTGTTTTCCAAATTATTACCAAAAAATACTTATTGCCCTAAATAGTAAAATTGAGAAATAATTTGATAATATTTTATTAATAGATTGTGATTTATTTTTTTTTTCAAAAACTCAAAAATCAAATTCTTCCAAAAAACAAAAAACACCTCCGTGAAAAATTTATGAACTTTTAAGAACAGGCAGAGGTATCATGCAAAAAAAATTGAGCCAAAAAAATATTAGTTTTTGATTTATTTAATTTTGAACATTTTGCAATTTGTTGATTTTTTAAAATTATTATTATTTTAATATATTTATTTTTGTAGCACCAAGCATTCTCTTTAAAAGGAGTCCAAGATGATTTTTGTAGCTGTAATAGTTTTGGAGTGCAATGGGGTATAGTCGTTGCGCTGGGTATGCAGTTACAGTTGCATGGCTATACTCAATCCCGACTCTTGCGTCCTCGTTCGCGCACTCTGGGCAACGTGAGCAACCCATGTGCGAGATGCGGTAACCAATCCGAGTGGAGCCTTGGGTCACGGCAGAAAGAGAGGGAGCTTCGGTGGGGCCACTCTGACTTATTCGGTTTAAGGGCTCACTGAAGTCTGCAGCGTCTGTTCACCAGTAGGTGCGGCTGCAAGCGGGTGTCTGCTTGGAGCAAGCGGCTCGCTATATAAAC
>NW_016157656.1:176552-179659 GCF_001687245.7 Rhagoletis zephyria | reverse complement strand
CCAGCTCTGAAAGTATTCTCCAGCTCTGAAAGTATTCAACTCGGAACCCGCTGGTGGTAGCAGATGCGATGCTAAGATCAGGTGGAGAAGGACTTGGCTTCACTTGGCGTTTCCAATTGGCGTCAGTTGGCACAGAGGAGAAACGACTAGCGTGCTTTGCTGAACTCGGCCAAAATCGCTTAGGCGGTTACAGCGCCAAAAAAGAAGAAGAATAGTTTTTTGAGATATTAAAAAATTAACTTAAAAACTGGAAAATAGTGAAATTTTGAATTTTGCATAACTTTTGCAAATATTTTTTTTGATTTTTTTGCTGTTGATGGAACTTCATTATAGGTTGAAAGAAAACTTTTATCCAAATTTCATCCAAATCGAATGGGGTCGAGTCCAACCATTGGTCGTTTTGACACGGAATTACTCTGCTTTGACCAAGGCTTGAACCCAGGCCCTGCGCGGTGGAAGCGCGCACTGCTTACCACTGCACCGCAGCGGTCGCCAAATTCGTGTTAATTTTAGCTGACGCATTTTAGCCGTTTTTTTTGGCCAATTTAGCCGGTCGGCCCGCAAAGTTCTGGCAACACTGATACAAATACGCAAATTGAGATCGGAACATTACGCGCAATCGGAGAATGAAAATTGACTTTCTGACTTAATATTCTTTACCGATATGATGGAACATTTGAAAATTTTGAATTTGTCTCTACAAGGAGAGAATAAAAATGTTTTTGATTTGTCGATTTTTATTCATGATCTCAAAACAAGAATATTTCATAATTTTCCATGGCTAGAAAAGAATATTGTACATGATTTAAAAGCATATTTTGAAAAGATATTTGCCGATTTGAAATTATTTACATTTACGTTTGCATACTTCATAAACCCGGCAACAAGTACCAGATATCTGCTGATGAAAACAGCGTGCCGTATATTTTCAATTTTCGGTACAACGTATAACTGTACATAACTCTACAATGAAATTCGTTAAGTCAAAATACCGTTCACAACTAGTTCCATTCGCGTACCTGATAATTATTGAAAGTTATAAAAACTATCAGCTTTTTGTGTTCGCGCACGCAAAAAACTTGCCAAGTAGGGGCAATTGAGAGAGCAAAATGACATTTCATTTTGAGGGAAAGCTGCTAGTTTCTGCTGGAAAAATTTTTGCCAGCAGCAATTTGCCAACAAGAAAAGAGCTGGTTGGAATTTACGCACATCCCTAAATTGAATTTGCTGGTTTGGAAGTTAAAATAGTAAAATGCGACTAATTAAACTTGTAAGAAGTAAGTACACTGAGGGAAATAATGCATGGTAAAAATGAATACTTTATATTTGATTATCGTTTAAAAACAGGGACCCAACCAGTTATGACTTTTATAATAAAAGTTTAGTGAAAAAAGTTGTTTTGTGACTTTTATTTTTTTAGAAAAAACAATTACTGTTATAATTAGACTTTTATTTTTTCAGTCAAACAATAACGGTTAAAATGTGACTTTTATTTTGTCCGGCAAAAATAAAAGGCTTAGCTTAATAACAAAAAAGCCTTAATTCCAAATAAAGTAAAGAGTATTTCTTTTAATGTTTTCCATGTAATTAAATATAATCAGGAATTGATTTAATAATTTCAGTTTTAGAGAAGTCAGCACTATACTGGTTATTTAAAATCATTTAAAACACATAGGCAGTGTTGCCAGATTTTTGGCGAGCCTATTCCCTTTTTGTCCATGCAATTCTATATATTTTTCCCATTTTTCATTTTAGGTTTTCCCGTTTTTCACCCTTTTTATATAACCAATTTTTAAAAATGGAAAATCAATTATTCTCCTTGTTTTGTTTTTTATTCGATCAAATGCAATATTGTGCTCCGCCGCAAACGCACATAGCATTATCTCTGCCTTTTTAGCTTGATGTGCTACCGAACCATTAGTGAACTGCGAAGTTTTCAGCTGGCGATTAGTTATCATGCATTGACTTATATTTTTGAACATACTTTTTTTTTGCAATTGAGATTTCTTAGGAAGAAGGCTCACTGCACATATTGTGCAAACTGCTCGAGTTTGATTGGTGGTGGATGCTCACGGACGAGATACTTCGCGAAACTTAACTCTAAATTCCATACAGCTTTCCCACTATTTTAGCCGAGTAGTATTATTATAATATTTATGGGCACGGCGTATGTGATTTTCCCCCTTTTCACGACCATTATTCCCTCCATCCCTTTTTTGTTCAAAATTCCCGCAAAACGGGAAAAATTCCCTCTTCTGCCAACGATGCACATAGGACATATGAAAACCTCAGTATCAGCATTGACATCTTCAATTTGCAATTCAAGCGGAACAAATGAAAACAGTTTTAATTAAAAATAAATAAGGAAATATATTTTTAGTGTATATTATTTCTTATAAATGAGATAATATTTTTGATGATTTTACTTTGGCGAAGCTTCAACGAAAATAGAAATAGTAAAATCAATTAAAAAACGTATTTAAATGAAATGAAAACGTATTCAAAAGTAGAGTATAAGGCGCATTATTTAAATCTAATACGTCCATATTAAAATGACCGCGTTCGTTCTGAAAAAGCATCCGTGAAGTGAATAATCAAGATAAAAACAAACAAAAAATAAAATATTTAAATTTGCATGTTGCCGGCAAAGGGATTTGAACCCTGACCATCAGGAATCTGGAAATTGACAAATTGTGGCAAGCATCTTTGCGCACTCTTTTACAGCCAAACATATAAGTGTCCTTTCAAATATTGAGTTTGAATCAACACCACAGCTCGCGATTAGTTCATTTGTAAGTTAGCACACGCTTTGCTAATTCTTCAACCAATAACCGCTGACTTGACACTTACGCTAGTTATTGACCCAAAAGCCAATAATAAGCTGTGTCAAGTTAAAGTGAAATGCAATAAGTTAATAAACAGGAAACTGTTCTCTTTTTATTAATATTTGCAAATTACATTGTGTTGACAAAAATAGCTGTGTCAACAGTAATACTTTAAATTCAATAATAATTCTTATTAATATTCGCAATTACATATTTACCCTTTTCCGGTCGAGCGTCTGGTACATATTTCAAAACATAACTCACGTTTTGCAATAGTAATCA
>NW_016157656.1:175798-175979 GCF_001687245.7 Rhagoletis zephyria | reverse complement strand
TACTAAATGATGGTATTATAAGACCATCCAGATCTCCATACAATTCACCAGTATGGGTTGTACCTAAAAAACCTGATTCAGAGTGTAACAAGCAGTATCGTCTGGTAATAGACTATAGGAAATTGAATTCGGTTACAATGGCCGATAGGTACCCCATACCCGAGATATCAGAGGTCATTTC
>NW_016157656.1:175016-175733 GCF_001687245.7 Rhagoletis zephyria | reverse complement strand
CGGCATTTTCGATCAAATCTGGAAAATACGAATTTACTCGCTTACCGTTTGGGCTTAAAAATGCCCCATCCATTTTCCAGCGAGCTCTGGACGACGTACTTCGCGAGCATATAGGAAAATACTGTTACGTCTATATCGACGACATTATTATTTTCAGTAAAACCGAGGATGAACACCTCAATCATATTAAGAAAATCTTCGAAACCTTGGAAGAGGCTAATATGAAAGTCCAGCTGGACAAGTGTAAATTTTTTCAAAAAGAAGTTGAGTTTTTAGGATACATTATATCCCCAAATGGCATAAAAACCAACCCTGATAAGGTCAAAGCGATTGCAAATTTTCCGCAACCCACAACTCTAAAAGAGCTTCGAAGTTTTCTTGGTATGTCGGGATATTATCGTAGATTTATAAAAGACTACGCAAAGTTAGCAAAACCCCTAACATCCCTTCTAAGAGGGGAAGAAGGGCGAATATCGAAGAATAAATCTTCAAAAGTTAAAATAACTTTAAATGAAGAAGCCATAAGAGCCTTCAAAAACATTAAATTTTCTCTTACCTCTGAAGACATCATACTCGCATATCCCGACTACAATTAAAAATTTTAGTTAGTAACAGATGCCTCCAAATTTGCTATTGGAGCCGTCTTATCTCAGGACAACAAGCCGTTAGCGTTCATCTCAAGAACTTTAAGTAGAGCTGAAGAGCATTACGCGGCTA
>NW_016157656.1:138347-166831 GCF_001687245.7 Rhagoletis zephyria | reverse complement strand
ATAACCTACATCAACTTCAATCTAAAAATTCACAATACATTTATTTTGCCAAATGTAATAACGCACATTAAAGAAAAAAAATGAAACATATATGAATTTAAAAATCGAGACTCTATATGTAAGCCATTTAGAACATAAAAGCGACATTCAGTTGCTAATAAAAGACAATAAAACTAACCATATAATTAGTTTAAGTACAGACGTAATAATCACTCTAACTTTCATTATTGTTTTTCTTGCTTTTTGCATAAAAAAGAATTATTACAAAAAATTTCATGTAACCACAGAGTATGTAACAGATGCACCTAAAGGCCTATTTTTTCAAGTCACTTCATAATTTCATAACACTTTTGTCGATTGAGGGCAATCGACCTAAGAGGAGAAGAGTTAGCACACGCTTTGCTAATTCTTCAACCAATAACCGCTGACTTGACACTTACGCTAGTTATTGACCCAAAAGCCAATAATAAGCTCTGTCAAGTTAAAGTGAAATGCAATAAGTTAATAAACAGGAAACTGTTCTCTTTTTATTAATATTTGCAAATTACATTGTGTTGACAAAAATAGCTGTGTCAACAGTAATACTTTAAATTCAATAATAATTCTTATTAATATTCGCAATTACATATTTACCCTTTTCCGGTCGAGCGTCTGGTACATATTTCAAAACATAACTCACGTTTTGCAATAGTAATCAAAATTTTGTTATAAAAACTGAACAAATGTAAATTTAGTTTTTAAGTCTTAATCAAGCCTTCAATAAAGCGGGCATAGCCCTAGCATAAAATATTTCGTTTCATTTAGTGTCCCTCCAACAGAGAGGACACCAACTTGTGCAAATAACCATGTGTGTGTATGAGTATGGAAGTGTATAAACATGTATGTGTGTATGTGTCAACACAATTCTCTCTCTCTTTCTACTCCCTGCAGTAAAATATAGAGACAGTCTGACAAAACGCTAGTTCCGAACTACATATCTCAAATCTATCTCTGAACTAGTGCAAAAGAAATGCAGAGCGGGCCAGTTGAAACATGCGGTGTATATGTGCAAATGCTCACTACTCGCACTAACGGCAGTATATAGCTTGAAATAAATTTAGAAAAATTCCAAAGATTTTCGTCTAAATATCGAACTTGTTACCCTGAATTTTTAGAAAAATTTTGGGTATGCAGTTTTAGAGCCCATAGAGTTATAGTATAACCAACATTCTTAAACATTTTTTTGCCGCCGGTCTTTTGTGATTTTTTTCGTTTAACAATTGCCATTTATAAAAACTGGCGTTGATATATATAGCGAACAATCATTGTGTGTAGTTACATACCTGTCTATTTTTTTCTTTTTATTTAAAGAACCATTTAAAATATTTAGGCAATCATAAGCTTAGGAATTTAGTAAAATGAGTTTTGAGTATGTACATATGTATGTATATAAAAAGTGTGCATCAAAGCGCCTGGAAATTAATGCAACAGAGACTACAGTTTTCGAAAGAACTTTATAATACAAAGATATCTACGAAAAATAAATCAGCAACGAAAAGTTTTATTTATTTTTCAAAGACAATACTTTAACAAAAATCTACCAAAATGAACAAAAATTTACCTTTTTACCAACCCAAATTTTTTCTACCAATTTTGGTAATAATTCCAAAGTGGCAATACTGCCTTCGACTCAACCATCATTGGTCGCGAGTTCAAATCGAGGCAGTTGTGAGTTTTCAATTTTAATGAATTTAAATTGTTGCGTGCAGCTGACAATATTTTTTTTTTTTGTAATAAAATATGTAACAAAAACGGAATCTGTAAAAGAAAAGAAAAAACCAAAAAAATGTCCAAAAATCGAATCGCAAAAACGTTTTCTTAAGCCCAAAATACAATAACGCAGTGGCAGGAGCAGTGGTAGTTTTTCGAAATGTTTTTTAGATAGTGTGGTGTCCAATGAAGCGACTCACAATACAGCAGTGGCAGCTGGCAGTACTGCTCAGTTTAGCCCAAATTCTAAATTCACTGCCACTGCCTCCATCGCAGCAAACTTCGCATGTTGAATTTGACATAAATGAAACGCAGCCAACTTCCGTTTATGTTCCTAAAAGGCAACAACAAAGATGTAAACAAACAAAAAGGAATGTCAAAAAAAGCAGTCACTGACAACGCCGTATTGTGTTTGCTGCGGCAGTGACTGCCAATTTTAGCAGTAACAGCTAATTTTAAATACTGTCACTGCCACTGCCACAGCGCTATTGTATTTTGGGCTTTATAAAAAAAACTGTCCAAAATGGAACCGGTTAAAAACTGGTTGCAAAGTAATGCACTGGGCGACAATTACCACCGCCAATGACATCACCGTGTAAAACTGGACAGTTGAAAGCATTGCTTGGGTATTGAGCTAGAACTGGTACTGTCGGCAAAAGGTCTAGTTCTACGCTAGTTCTAGGGCAGTCAGATTTTCTGCACTGAATTGACATTATTACCTTTTTAAAAACGAAATAAAATCAATTGACATTATTTCTCTTTCAAACATTAAATTTGCTTAGCTTCGCGCCGCGCTCGCGCAGCGCGTACCCCGCACACCACGTCACGCTACGCCGCGGCCCCCCCGGCCCCCCGTCCAGACTCCCGCCGTGCTGTAACGCAGGTAGATTTATTTTTTGTATGCGTTGAAATAAAATTTTTATATATTTTAAACATCGAGGGCTTATACTCAATAATACTTTTCACACTTCACTTTTTTTTGCACACTTTTCACAAAGATGAGATTCTGATATAAAAATCCACCTAAGCTTTAACTGTCATCAGTGATATTAATGCTACCTTATATAACGACAGGTAATAAGTCCCAGATGGTTTCTAAAATCACAAATTAGTTTTTGTGCAAATTGCAGATAGAGGGTATTAATGAATTCAAGCCCTCGATATTTCACATTTTTATATTTGTAAGTTATTGGAAGCAGGGATGCCAACTTGGCTCAAACCGTGCCATTTGTCCCTATTTTACTTCAAATGACACTTAATTTTTCAATTTGGCACAAAGTGCCAAAATGGCACTTTTGTAAAAAAAAAAATTACATTTATATACATTTTTGTGAAATCTTTTGCGTGCACTTCTTTTTCTCAACTAAAATTTTTTAATTTATAAGGGCTATTCAACTGGTTTATCTTATTATATCATTGCACTTTTGTTTGGAAAATGTAGCTTTATTTTATTGCTAAATGTGAATGATTAAAAGGAATGATACCTTTTTTGGCACTTTTATTTTTCTATTTGGTACATTTTGGCACTTTTTTATCCTCAATATGGCACCTCATAACTAAGGATAGTTGGCAGCCCTGATTGGAAGATTCCTGCTGTGTTTTGGGGCAACAACTTGTCTGCAGTAAAAAAGCATACAATTTGTGTTTCAAAAGTGTGTGAAAAACAATCAATTAACTTATCTCTTGTGAGAGAACAGATGATATTTCGCCGGAATTTCGCTGTTGGAAATTTTTTACTGGAGATTTTAAACGAACGTACCTATTGACTAACCAACATATAACAAAACTGCTACGAACGGATTTAACAGAGATTTTGAAAATTTGGCCAAAAGGATCTTTTGAAAATTCTATATTAGTCTTACGTACATTAGAAAAATAATAAAATTTCATCAAAAATTTTTCATTTCTAATAATTTTATTCAAAAATACAATTTTTGTTTTTGTTGTTTTATTTTGTGATAGATACTGTTCCTTACGCATAATGCGTACAACATTTTTGAAATACAACCCCAAACTATTATTGACCGACCACTGTGATTTACAGTTTGCCTTACATGCAGTGTTGCCAGAACTTTTTGGGCCAACCGGCTAAATTGGCAAAAAAAACCGGCTAAAAACGGCTAAACTGTTTCAACTAAATTTCACATGATTTATTTTTAATAAATCATAAGTAGAAAGACTAGTTCTTGGAGAAAAGTGGCAAATTCAAGCTGGAAAAAATTTTACCAGCAAGAATTTGTAATTAGGAAAAACATATGATTGTGGCACATGGCTGAATTTTTTGTCGACGACAATTTGATTAAACAGGTTCACCAAATTTGCAATCTCAACCGGAGTCGATATAGGAAACCCGACAGTTACTACGACAAAGAAATTGGAACGTATGTTGAAGAACTGAGAGGATCCTTTTTTTGCCCTTCTGAAAGAATTTTAAAAATTCTATACAAATTTCTTATGTTTGAAATGCAACCGTGGACACTAGCGTTCGTGCAGAAAGTTTCTCTACTTGAGTGGGAATTTGGGAGCATGTTAACGCGTGTTAAGCAAACAGTGAAACAATTTGTTATTTTCTAAGTTTGCGAATAAAACTTCACACTTAAATTTAAGTCATTCATAATAAACATTTTATGAATAAAAATTCCCGGTACGGCCTTCTTTAGAAAAAATATATTCGTTTAAAATAAAAAATAAGTGAAATCGGCCCAATTTTATATAACCCTGCCTGTCATGAAAATTTTATTCCCGATAAGGCTTTTCCAACAGATTTTGGATCGCTTAGTCAAAAATGGAAACATATATTTGAATTTTAATAAAGCAAGGTAAATAGCAAAATCGGCTAGAAACGGCTAATTTTTTTACAAAACGGCTTCCGGCTAAACCGAAATTTCTCCGGCTGTTTTCTATCGCAACCGGCTAAATCTAGCCGGAAAACCTAAAATGGCAACACTGCTTACATGATACGCTTAGGCTTAATTTGGATCTTTGATCCAATTCCATGTCGGGCCATCTGATTGAAAGCGATTATTTTAGTCTTGTCAGACCAAATAACCTTCAATTAGATCTTAAAAATGTACTTTTTATTACATTCTGTGAGGCCTAACAAATCCCAATAGGCAATGGTCCGGTTTTCGTGCGATGCAGCAAAATGCTAACACTCTCGCACATGTTTTTTGATCAAAATTGTTTTTTTTTCTTCCTTTATGCTGCCTTTGCGCGCAATTTGGCAATTCTTCGCCTTTGACTGACTTCCTTCGTCGTTAGTAACAGTTTAGGCTATATTTTTTTTCAGTCTTAAGATCTTCATGCAGCAAGCTCCACAATATTTTGCCACTTTTCCTGCGGTCCCGCCTTTCCGCAGTAAATCTATTATTTACATTTATTTTTCCTGATTAACCATATAATTTACTGGTGATCACTTCTTGAATAAATTACAATACAGAAAAGTCATCTGATTTCCAAAAGTAAAAGACAACTGTAAAATGCAAAACTTAGAGTGAGTGAAAAACTATAGCATTTGCCTTAATTTACATTTTTCTCTGCAAGTTTTTTTATTGTTGTTGGATTGACTTCAAATCGATATGAGAGAGGGAGTAGGGGTGTACCAAAAAGGATATACAACCAAAGTATGAAAAGTGTAACACCATGTTACAGGTTTGCTCGTCACTGTATAAACTATACCAGAACTGTTGAAATCAGCAATTTCAGCTATTTGAATTGACCATGAAAATTCGGGTTAGGAACTATATTTTCGCGAAATTTTTTCAAAAAGTTTTATTTCCTTTTAAGTTTTGTATATATTTTTTTTTAATTCTTTAACCTCGAACCGTGGATATAAATATGTGTATATTTTTCCACCGCATTTCGAAATTTGTAATTTTATCAACGCATAGATTTTGGTTTTCCTTTTCTACCTTGGCCGCCTGACAGAGCATATACACCATATGAGCTATCGGAGCTCGAATTACTGGCCGGTATAGTTTGATATGGAACTTTTCTACGCATTCATCGAAATAGAATAACATAAAGATATGTCATATCACCAAAACCAAATAAATTTTAGTCAGCACTTGTAGAATGAAATTACAAATTTATAATTTTAATATATTACCGAATACAACTAAAACTTTCTGGAGCTAAAAAAGTGCTGGAAACTTTTGAAAAGAGCTAAAAAAAGAGCTACGAGCTAGAACGCAAGTTTCAGAGCTAAATGGAAAAATTAAAGGCTAAATCGAGTTTCAAAAGTACCAAAATGGCGACACTCTTTGTAACATTCGACATCCGTTTTCTGAGGTGCCGATATTTAGAAGTCTATTGAATGCTTCAATAAATGTTCTAACACTAACGCGTGATAAGCAAACGGTTAAGCGATGCGTAATATTCTAAGTATTTGCATAATGCTTTACACTTAAATTTAAGATATTTTTAATTAAAGTTTTATTAAAAAAAAAAACCTACAAATGTATGTAAGACCTTTGTAGCACAAATAAATATATTAGTGTTAGGGATGAAACGATACCATACAGGTATCGATACTTTTACTTGGAAGTAGTATCGAAAAAAACTATCGATGCCTGAAAAATGTCGGACCTAAATTATCGATACCTACTCGCATCGGTACTCATTGTGTATTCCGTATTAAGTTAAATTTATTTTTTAAAATCACAAGTTAATCATCCTGTGGAAATCCTAAACTCCGAATAATATAATTTAATAATATAGGAACTGAAAACAAATAAAACTCCGTTACATAGCAGAACTATATGTTTAATGATGGTATTTACACACATACATATACATTGGAAAGATAACAAATTAATCTTATTTAAGTTTTTGATATCGCAAAAAATTGGAGGACTGCCACCTATTTGAAAATTTTTAACCCAATTATATTGATCAAATAAATGAATTATTACAATATGGGTATCAAGTTAAAGAGGTTTAAGAAAGATAACTGTTGGAGGTATTTTTGACGAGGGTTGCCACCTATTTGAAAATTTTAACTCAGTCAAATTGATAAAATAAATAAAATATTGCCATGTGGGTGTCAAACTAAAGAGCTTTAAGAAGGCTTACTGCCGAAAATATGTTTGAGGGGGGTTGCAATGTGTTTGAAAATTTAACTAAGTTACATTGATAAAATAAATAAAATATTACAATATGGGTATCAAATTAAAGAGGTTTAAGAAAGATAACTGTTGGAAAAATTTTTGAGGGGGCTGCCACCTATTTGGAAATTGTAACTCAGTTAAATTGTTAAAGAGGGTTGCCACCTGTTAAAAAATTTAGCGCAATTTAATTGATAAACTAAATGATATATTACAATATAGATATTAAATTAAAAAGGTTTAAGAAAGATAACTTCTGGAAATAGTTTTGAGTAAAATTGCCACCTCTTTAAAAATTTAAACTCGGTTATTTTGATAAAATAAATGAAATAATGCATTTTTGGAATCAAACTTAAGAGTTTTAAGAAGGCTTACTGCCGAAAATATGTTGGAGGAAGGTTGCCACCTGTGTGAAAATTTAACTCAACTTAATTGATCTAGGTATCAAGTGAAAGAGGTTTAAAAAAGAAGACTTTCAAAAATGCTTTTGGGGAGGGTTGCCACCTATTTGAATATTTTAACTCAGTTAAATTGATAAAATAAAGAATATTTTATATTTTTTTAAGTATCTTTAGTTAAGAGTTGCATTAAAAAATTTTAAATTTTCTCCATAAGAGAATTATATAAAAAAATTTTGAAAAATTTCCGATACAACTACAATATAAAATACAAATGACACGTTTAATAAACCTTCCCGGTTGTTCTGCCTTCAGTAGATTAAGAAATCAAAAACCTACCCTTTACTGCAACAACAGCGCTCAAGCTCTTCAAAAACCACGGCAAAAACCACCCTAATTGCCTGTTCAACTGCAACCTTTGCGGACGTTTGTACAAGACACTTACAACCTTTCAGTGTAAATGTACAATATATTTTGAATTTTTGTTGATCACTCGGGAAAAATATTTTTAATCATGATAGTTTAATTTTTTTTTATGTTAAAGTTTGAATTTTTTTCATTCGCAATGCAAACTTAAAATGAAAATAACTTGACTAAATGACCTTATCTAAAAAAAACGGTATACAGATCAACATACTACTTAAAATTAATTTTACGTGTATCGGCGTTTTTTGTGTAATTTTAGCGTCGTTACAGTGTTATCATCAAAATTTAGCCATAGCAATGCAATTTGTTTATAAAACTCTTAGGAGGTAGGATCTCCAGTCCGACAGGGCTCGTAATTCAAGCGGACTCTAGCCATTTTGGGTAGAATTAAGGGTACCATAATGTACACAATTAAGTCAGTGCATTTTTATAGATACGCAGGGATTAGTTCAAGAGAACAGCAGTACCCAAGGCAGCAACAGTCCGGGCGGGTTACGCCTGCTTCAACATTTATGGGTCTCATCTGCCGCGAAGCGCGTTCGCGGTAGGATTTGGAAAATTTAACCGTTACCCTATAAACTGAACAGCTACAGTTTAAGTTATTCAGTTTTCTTAAAGTCCAATTAGTAATACTACTCAGGTATAAGTTATTTATTCAAGGCAGTTAGCAACTAAGAAATTTAACAAAGCTATTGCATTGGAATTTTNTTATTTATTCAAGGCAGTTAGCAACCAAGAAATTTAACAAAGCTATTGCATTGGAATTTAAAAAAAATCAATTACATTTTCAATACCTTAAAAAATTACATTACTAGCAAGTAATTTATTCCAATTACAATATGAAATTCCTTGTAATGGAATTAAAGAAAAAAAACATTCCATTTGAAATTACTTCCAGGAATTGAGAAAGTAATCGATTCCTTTACTGTGAACTGAAGGAATTGAATCCTAATTACAATTACTGAGGAATGTAATTGTAATTGTAATGTAATTGCATTTACCCACTCTGTCTAATATATATATACATTCTCTACAGACTAGAATCGAAGATAGCGTTTAAATTTTCTGGGCTTGGGATATGTTGAATACTTTAGTGTTTTCTAAATTTTTTTTTTTTAGTTTGAATCAACTCTTTTTCTTTATTTCTTTTCTTCAATAACAAGGCTATTTGCCCCTACCTTTAGTATTGCCCGCTAATATTTACAGCGCGAAGAATAATAGAGTTACTCAGTGACTTTTATATCGCGTTAAAACGTCTGTGCTGAACATTCATCAACTTCACACTTCCACTCGAGCAATTGGCCGTGTAAACGTTGCAAACTCTCGACTTTGTTGAAGCAATTGGATCGTGTATACTTTGCATTATGTCGACTCTGGCGCCTTCTCGCGGTTTTTGCTGGCAATTAAGTTGCCAAAAAGGACAAGGCGATCATATAAGGCATAAACGTAGAGAAAAAAATTTCGCAGAAAAATTTTACTTGGTATCGGATTTCGATAGGAGTACCTATTTTTCGATACCTACTCAGTACTTAGTTCAACAGTATCGATGCCAAAATTACTTGGTATCGAACGAAAACTATCGAGTATCGTTTCATCCCTAATTAGTGTAACGTAAAAATTATTTAAGTCGGCCAAATCTCAAAAATTGGCCGTACCGAACAAAAATTAAGTTTATGTTGCTCTTTTACAAAATCTTTATTTTCCCACTGGTATTGATAATTTATGTTACATTTATCCCATTTTATTTGTTTATTTCAGGAAACCTAATTACGATTATTGCATTACTGAAATGCCCTAAAATACGGGGACATGCAACTACTGCATTTATTTTGTCACTGAGCGTGTCTGATCTATTATTTTGCTCATTTAGTTTACCGTTAACTGCTGTGAGATATTATGAAGAGGTAAGTATTTTTGCCAATTTAGTTGTTAAGACATTATGTATGTATATAAGTATAATACAGAACTCGACCTACTAGGGTAACTCAAGTATAAATCGTATATTGTTGGAAAACTAATACATTTACTCTAAAAATAAAGAACAAGGTTAATGATGGAGATTACATCAGAAAAGTTTTGCTTATGCTTGGTGAAACCATAGTTCTCTTATAAGTTTTGAATATGAAACCATTTCTATAATGAAATGTCCCGTATGCAGATCTTTTTTGGAAAAATAATTATTATTGAATTTCTAAATCATATATAGGGACGATCTGGAAAAAGTATCCAGATTGTGGGTATATTCTTACAACTCACTATAAAGACGCACTCCTTCACTACTTCGTGTGTACTGATTACAAAATATTGTACATATCTACATATCGTCACCCGAAATGCAAAAAGACGTAACAACATCGTAACTGAATTTTTAATTTTTTTCATTAAATTATGTGGCAGTTGTAATTCGATGAAATCCATCATATCATTCAAAAACTGAATTTTGAATTTTTTGTTAGTTAAGCAGAATATACACAATCAGACTTGTATGCATACTTGGTCGCATGTCAGTTCAGTATACACCTATGCGACACGTTGTTCAAACATCATTTCGTTGAAATCGTTGAAGTGAGTGAACGTCATGACAACAAAAAATCAAATTATAGCCCTGCTTGTAATTTCTGTGTGCGCTGAAAATGATAAGAAAAAGAAGGAAAAAAGGCCAAAACAACGCTTTTGGTGCGAAAATTTTTATAAACAACGCGCAAAATATTCACACGTACCACTCCTTAAGGAATTGGAAACAAAATCTATAAAAAATTTAAAAATTTTGTTCGCATGAACAATGCAAACTATCAAGAACTCCTGTTGATGGTGAAGCCTTTAATAAAAAAAAGAGATACTTTCATGAGAAATGCAATTACGCCCCATGAACGGCTTTCGGCTACTCTTAGATTTTTGTCATCCGGCGAAAGCTTCGAAGATTTAAAATTTTTAACAGCAATATCTCCACACAGTTTAAGTCGTATTGTATTAGAAACTTGTGAAGCCATAATAAAAACATTGGACGAATACATTCAGGTAATCTATCCACAAATAGACCACAAGAAGTCAGGGGAGCACCCACCACTTCCTCAAGGGTTCCCTGTCTTGCCAGCTAACCGGCCATGCAGATTCCAGCTGCTTAACCCTGGGGGCCTTCTTGTCTAGTACGTTCCCCCAGACGATGACCCTACATATTGAAAAATTTGCTTCATTATGGTTTTATAAGGCCAATGAACCAGCTTCGGCACATACAAAATGTACTGTGAAGAACACAAAAGAACTGTTTGTATAACGTGGGGTGAAACCCTGCGGCAATAAGCTAGTTTATTAATAAACGTTTATTTAATTATAAAATTAATAACAATTAAAATTAAAATAATGAAAAGTCACTGGTATTGAGCGTTGCGTTACGTTGCCTTTAACTGCGTCGTTGTCTTTGTCTATATCTCCATTGTTTTCCTTCTATACTTATTATTATCATAATCTATGTGTTTGTTTACTCGATTAAATATTACACACCTCATTATCAAAATCATTCTCCTCCAATGTACTAATAACCGGTGCTTGTGTTTCCTGGTCACGTCAAAGTCTTATTGGTAAAAATACCAAAGCGTTGGCTCGTAGATGTCATCTCCGCCAGCACCAGACCTCGTCGATTTTTTTGTTTTTGAAAGTTCCCGTCTATAGAAGTTCCGCATGCCATTAACGCGTTTTTTTTACGATGTCAATCGTGGCATGTGGATCTAATTCCTTATATTTTTGTAAAAGTATTGCCCAACTTTGGACACGCTTTAATTTATTTTTGTAATTGTCGTGTTTCATCTCCCATAACACTTATTCGCCCCTAAAGGCTTCAATAAAATCGCGCCAAAACTCGTTATCAATTATAGTCATGGTGCTCACACAAACTTCCGCATAAAAATCTATTCAAGTATGAGGTTCTGTCTGCATTCTTTACTATAAACGTTCATACCTGTCGCAACAACGAGGAGAAAAATTGAAAAATTTAAATTTTCTTCATACATGTATGCAGACCTAGAATTTGGTGTGCACACCTGCCTATACACGATGCGACGGTATGCCATACTTGACATGTAGTACAGACAAGTCTGCTTGTGTATATTCTGCTTTACGACTTTTTGAATTTCAGCGACGATGTTTGTTACGTCATTTTGCATTTCAGGTGACGATATGTATGTATGTACAAACAATCACGTGCTCTAGAAAATTAACGCAACAAATGGTCCAACAAATATTCTCCTTTGATTTGGACAACGATAATACCTTCGCGTATTTAAAATATCCTACTTTCGATTGATTGCAGTGCTTTTCGCGCTTTAGGCATCTTTCGTTACAAGCCCTTCGTGAAGCTCAGAGGAACCCTACCAATGACCACTAATTTCGCAATCAGTTCGGGGACAACGTGCTGCCAAATTGTTTAATTTTTCTGTATCCTATGAATTAAAGATGAATAATCGGAGAAATTTTACTTCCGCAGAACATATATAAAAACATGAGAAAGCAGGCGAAATTTTTAATTCTTTGTTGATTTCGAGGGGCAGGTATCTTTGATTTGAATTCTAAGGCTTTCGAAGCTTTCGAAAGGGTAACAAGTAATTTTTAGCAAAAAAAAAACGACTTCAATCAACTCCCATATAAAATATATATATATATATATCTCATGATCCACCTCTGAGACACTACCTTTCCGATGCAAAAAGAATTATCGAAATCGGTTGACGTGGTCCAAAGTTATGCGGTAACATACATAAAAAAAAAAAAAATATTCCGACGAACTGATAACCTCCTCCTTTTTTGGAAGTCGGTTAAAAATAACTGGACTCAAATTGCCTCCTTCAACATTTTGCATGTTCGGTATCATTTAGAGTTTCAACGTGAACGCGGTGTTACTGATTCATATTTTGAGATAAACTTAATTTACCTATTTGGGAGAAAATCGAAATCGGTTGACGCGGTCCAAAGTTATGCGGTAACACATATAAAAAAAACAAAAATATTCCGACGAACTGATAACCTCCTCCTTTTTTGGAAGTCGGTTAAAAATAACGAACTATTTTAAGCCGAAAAATTCTGCCTCCTCCGACTGCCGAATTTGCATAAACTAAAGTGATAGCCAAAAATTCACCTGACGATTATCAACTAGCGAAAAAACTATGACGCTCCGACGCACAGTGTATTATTTCCATTTTCTAGAAAATATTACTTCAATAATTTTTTGTATCGCTAAATTTCAAAACAACGTCAAAAATGCTTTTAGAAATGCCTGGTAGAGACGAGACAAGAACAACAAGAAAATTTACATCAAAGTGTATGGCGGGACGAGATTTGATTTGGAAGATTAAACTTGTATATTTGAAACTGAATTTCAATGTTTAAGTTGTTGGTGTTTTGTGAATTATGCAATAATTTTTAAAATACAATTTTGGTCTTATTTTCTTAGATATGCTATTTTTAATGAATATACATTTTTGGGATTTCAGTGAAATAGGACTAAGTATTTTATGTTAAAGTAAGACGATGTTAACTTAAATTTAATTTTGGTAATTTATTTATTTCATTAGACAGGCAAACTCGTTATCCGCGATTATTCGATAAAGTTTGTATCTCAGTCTATTTGCCACTTCTCTTAGACTTTAAACACCACAACTTTAGCTTCTGGAAAGTGCTGGTGTTGATGAAATTCAATTTCTTCAAGCCTTCTAGGAATTTTATTATGTTCGAGTAATTCATTTGCATTTGATCTCGACCCAGACAAATTTTTGTATTATTGCTTTTAAATAGAGAAAGCCTGATTCATTACCCTTCTAATGGTACCTCATTCTTGTAAATAGAGCACGAAATATTGAACTTATAACGGAATATTGTAGACCCACCTTGACTTTTTTATCGATATTTGCCACACCCATATTTAAAAAAAAAATATATTTTTGATGTTCATTTCTGACAGTTTATAATTCCTTGCGATAAGGAAATTCAAATATAAATTTTGAGCATTTTAGCTTTCATAGTTAGTTCAATATTTCAGCTTTTGCCTTTTTAAAAATTACAATTATATAATAGGTTGGCGAGACAGTCCCTCTAAATGACAAATTTTTTGTAAAAAGCTTCGCCTATCTTGTACCGTACCTTGTGCAAAATTTCATTAATCTATCTTCAATAGTTTTCGAATTACAGAATTAAAAGCAGCAAATTAGCCAAATCTTACACTGTGCGACGCTGAGGACATTAGTGCACCTGATTTCAGAGTAGAAATGGGCGCGGGATATCGGGAACCGCGGGACCCACGGAACTGATTTAAAATTGGCCGGGATGGACGGTATCGGGAAGGTCTATAAAAATTTTGCGGGCGGGGTGGGACCAAAATCCTTTTCCGACATTCCCGATAGAACCACAACCTCCGCATGTATGAAATATGCACTGAGACGAAAACGAACAGCAAAGCAAAACAAAATAATCGGAAGATGCCGGTTCATTCATATTCTTTTTTTTATTATTTAAAATTAATTTGAAAGACATGTGAACGTTTCTTAGTGATAGATTTCGGTACCCACAGAACCCGCGGTACAATTCGGAAAAACGTCGCGATGGGCGGGTTCGGGACTTAGAAATTGAATTTTGGGATGGGCGGGATCGGGATTAAATATTCAGTCCCGTGCCCATCTCTATTTCAGGGTAAGTCATCGATTCCCACAGTTCCCAGTACATAATGATGAGATAGAGAAAAATCGTATTGGAATTTCACTACCATGAATAGTGCGTAGTTTGATTAAGGCCTAAAAATAGTCGCTTTTCTAAGCTTTAAAAACCTTTGACCACCATTGCACAGTGGTCAATAAATGGGATTTAATGTTCATAATTCACTAGAGCCTTCATTTCTCAACCGATTTGATTAATTATTTTTTAAATGAAAGCTAATAAAATTTGCAAGAGACCAGTTGAGCCCAATTTTCGAATTTTTATTTGTTTGTATTAAATTTTTTAGTGCAAAGTGCAGAAATTGCGCCAATTTTGAAGAAGACCGATTCTACTGTTCCAGCTAATAAAAGTTTCATAATAAAAACTATTTAAAAACAATTGTAGCGTTCTCCTTAAACAAAAAAAATAATTAAAAAGTAATAATTTGAAATGTTATAAAAAAAAATGTTACCAAAAGTATTTTTTTTGTTTTTAGTTTTTATAAAAATTTTGGGTATGCAGTTTTATAGATTCCTACATTTTACTTTTTAATAACATAACAAACGCTTTTATTTCCCATTTAGCATGCAGATGTGCTCGAAATGTTAGCGAAAAAATTATTAAAAATCAACGCGAACTCTTAGCAACTTGCAACTTGCACTTTATTTATTTAGTCTATAAAACTGCATACCTAAAATTTTTATAAAAACTAAAAACAAAAAATATACTTTTGGTAACATTTTTTTTATAACATTTCAAATTATTACTTTTACATTTTTTTTTGTTTTAGGAGAACCCTATAATTGTTTTTAACTAGTTTTTATTATGAAACTTTTATTAGCTGGAACAGGAGAATCGGTCTTCTTCAAAATTGGCGCAATTTCTGCACTTTGCACTAAAAAATTTAATACAAACAAATAAAAATTCAAAAATTGGGCTCAACTAGTCTCTTGCAAATTTTATTAGCTTTCATTAATCATAATTAATCAAATCGGTTGAGAAATGAAGGCTCCAGTGAATTATGAACATTAAATTCCATTTATTGACCACTGTGCATTGTTTTCAAGTTGCCGGCAATTTCACAATCCTCTGCGTCCCGAAAATCTAGTTTTACATTCCCGTTGACCGAATTATGTATATTCACATTCTTGTAGGTTCCGCTTAATGATGTGTCCAAATTTTGCCGCCTTCAACCAAACGTAAATTGAAATTTCAATTGTCATCTGTTAAAATGTATCTAAGGTAATTTTCTACATTTGATATTGATGTATCCTCCTGACTTTCATCTTCACAATCTAGCATCATGGCAAGATCGTTGTTTAAACACTGCTGTTTTCCAAAGAATTTTTCATTTTCATTCTTTTGGTTGTTCAGCATTTGGGGAACCTGTAGCGTCATTAGCGTTTTTCGATTTTAGTTTTTGTAATCCATTTTTAATCCTTTCTTCTGTGTGTGGTTATGTGTGCTTATAGCAAGGTTCTAAATATGTGGATATGAATGAAAATTTCGAAGAAAATACTGTTTTGAAAGTCGTGGCTGCCAGCCGAATTGGTTTAAAGTCTTGTTATTTTGTCATTTTGATGCAAATGAACGCAAATTTTCAACATATCGTTAATATATCTATATACATAATATGGAAAGGGCGTAATTCACATTGTCGCTGAAATGCAAACAATTCTTACCTAATTAAAGGTTATCTTTTACCGCACGCTGGAAATACCTATTGAAGGATCTTACTCTTTGACTTTAAATTGCAAAAGAATTGGGACGTACGAGAACAGTTTTAACGTAGCATCTCCAAAAAAATTGGCTACAATTTATCATTTTGTTTGCCAGATATACGTTTTATCAGTGTTCTTGTACAATATTCGAATTCGCAAAAGCTCCGCATTGATTATTGCGAATGCGAATGTTAAAATCAATGCGGAAGCTCCGCGGTTGCGAATGCGAATATTCGCAATAACCCTGGTACCGAGTTTGGTAGCAATTGATAAATCGGTTACCCAGATACACATTTGTGGTCATAAGTGGCCGGCGCCACGCCCGTTATCCAAAAATTTATAATAATATAATTTTACGCTAAGTGGTGATTGCAATCATCGATTTTATGTGAATTAGCCTTAGTAGTTGCTGATTTGTGGCAGTTTTCGTATTTCTGTAAATTTTCGTTATATGTCAGGTGGGCGTGGTTATTGCCCGATTGCAAAGATTTTCAACAGATTTCTTAGCTAGACCCTAGGCAAGGCTCGTACCGAGTTTGGTAAAGATTGAAGAAGCGGCTACTGAGATACAGTATTCCATCATAAGTGGGAAGGGTCACGCCCATTTTCCAAAAATATTATAAAAACTATATTTTTTACCACAATTGTACTTCACATACAAATTTGCAACAATTTGCATCTAATATTAACTGAAATATCGCAGTTTTTGGACTTCTCGAAAATACCGTTATATGGGAAGGGGGCGTGGTGACAGTCCGATTTCGCCCATTTTCAATTTTCATTGGTTTAATGGAAACTTACATACCAAATTTCGTTGACATGTCTAAATTTTTGCTAAGTTCTATGGTACACGGACGGACGGACGGACAGACGAACGGACAGATAGACATGGCTTAATCGACTTCTCTATTCATTCTGAGCATTTATGTATACATTTGTCTATATCTATCTCGATTCGTTTTATCTGTTACAAACAACCGTTATGTGAACAAAGTAGTAATACCCTCGTGCACAAGTGCGCTCGGGTATAAAAATTTAAATAAAGACATATACACCACCGAAACGCATACATACTTGGTGGAACTGATTAAATCGAAAAAATATATAAAATAGTGGTCAAATTATTTAGAAGAAATGTAAATATGAATTGGATGTATGTTAATAAAATGTGTTTTTCTCTTTGATTCATCAAGTATTTTAAAAGTAATGGGGTTTTTTGCGCACTAATTTCGTCGTGCGCAAACCTTAATAACTTTACATCGAGTCTCTAAGGTTCTCTACCCAGATAAACGAAAATTCAATCGTCGGGGGTCCGACGCACCGATTTGTATATATACAAGTTAACTAGGGGGCCAACACACTTACTAATGTGAATGTGCTGACGCCGCACTTCGCCAAACACGCGCATAGCCAGTGCAGGTAATTGACCTGCAACGTAAGCGATACCAATTGGTTTTATGCAACCAAAATGCAAATCGTGGGAAGCGCAGCGTCAGCAACTAATAAATTAATTCGGGACGTTTAGATACTTAGCGATAACTTTAAGAAATATTTTGTATTCATTATTATTTGGGAGCTCAATGGTGAATATACTCTGGCACTGCTAATCTTGTATTTCATTTCTATCCTTAGGGAAACCTGGGGCCGCGGGGCGGCCCTCAACTTTAATTTTTTCGGGCACGCATCCGCGTGTTCGTTAAGCGGCGCCCGAGCAGGGACCACCCACTGAAATGTGGGTCCTTGTGAGGAGCCTGCTTAACCGTGGGACTCCTTCGAGAAGGATCCCTTTAACTGTGAGAATCCTTTCCGAATGATTGCTGCAGGTGATGGAAAGTGATGTGATAAAGTGGTAGTGGCAAAGTGTTAGTGCAAAAAAAGTTAAATAAAAAATTTAAATTATAAAAAAAGGCTTGTACATCCACATAACAAAATATTTCGAAACCGCGGTCCATCAGGACGTTCCGGTTTATAATAATAGCTTAGCTCTGCGATCCTCACGGGGCACTCCAGAGTATAAAAGGTCCTCTTCCTAGAAGAGGTCAAAGAACTTAAATAATAAAAATAAAGCTATAAAAAAGGCTCATGAACCTCAGGCTTAGACTATAAATTACTACGTCCTCTCCTGTCAGTCCTTGTTGGCTGATACAGGAATAACAATAGTGTAAAATGTCCTGTGACCCCGAAGACCCTCAGGTACATACTTAAATCAAATATTATAACAAAGAATGAAACGAAGTGAAATCTTCGACACATGTAAATTTTAACGATATCAAAAGAATGAGAAAGTAAAACCCATTGACGCCTCCACAGTCACAGAACTGGATATCCTTGCGCAATCTTATTGGCTAGGCGGATCCGCGTCNGATTACACAGCCCTTCCTTGACCAGAACTAAAAGCATTTAAAGACTAATGTACTGTGAAACGCCAACCTGGTACATGTCGCCGTTCACATCAGAACACGGTAAAAGTTTCACAAACCTATTTACGGTTCTTTTCTTGTTCTTTGGATGAAACTGTCAAAGTTTAAGAAAAGAGCGTTAACTTCAAGCAACAACAAAAAAGAAGAAAAATAATACCAACCAAAAAAAAATGCATATAAAAGAAATATACATTTAAAGAGCCACTGTGTACCAAACAAGAACAATTTGATTGTATTGTCGTACTAATTATTAATTAAAAAAAAAAAAAATTTACATTTACTCTTGTATTGAAATGGACGCCTTAATAACCAAAGTTAATGAGCTCAATGGGGGTGTTAATGCTCTTCTCGAGCAGATTAGGAGGCTTGAGGTACGACTTAGTGGTATCGAAAGCAACGGTGTCGCTCATACATCTAGGCTAGGAAGGATTGAGTCTAATAGCGCAATTCTAGACCAAAATCTGGGTAGGATTGACAGACGGTTAGGTAGCGTAGAACAGGCTAGCATGAGAACGCAGCCGCAAGGGGTGCCGGCAGCGGGGCGAACACCACTATCGGAGCAGGACTTGAGGGACATTGGCAGACTCCCCGATTGTGTAAAGCAGTTGCAAGTTTTCGAGGGTAGTCCTTCTCAATACATCTCGTGGGTTCACAACGTAGAGGGTATTTTGACTGACTACGACGTGGTCAAAGAAAAGCCTTTTTATCGCGCAAGCCTTGGTACAAGAGATAAAAAGAGTCCTTTCGCTTCACTACGCCGACAAGAGGGATATTCGACCCCTCGAACATCAACTTAATCAGTTAGCTCAAAGGAATTCGAAATTGGATGAATTCTACGCGACTGTTAACCACCAACTGTCGCTCATTGTAAACAAAATTAAGTGTGACGATTACTCACAAGAGACAGTATCAGTCCTTGTGGAAACATATCGAAACAGAGCTCTAGATGTATTCATCCGGGGTTTGAGTCGTGAGTTGTCTCGCATGCTAATCGTACAAAAACCAAAAACATTGCCAGAAGCTTACTCAACTTGCCTGGACATTCAGAATTTTACGTTGCGGAATACGATAGTTCACACAGGCTCAATGAATAGAGTCGTTGTCCCAACGAATATCATATCAACACAGAGACCACCACTACCGCCACGTGCACGCTCGAGTTATAACTGGGTGAACAGGAATCACACTTCGGAATATAAGAGGACCCCTTACAACAGGCTCCAGGCCAACCAAGGAACGAGTTCATTAGTTCCAGCCGTACCAACTGTCCCTAAACACGTCGCGAAAATGAAAGTCGACGGTAGTGCCCAAACGAGGCAGGTCAACTATATGAACCGACCCTCAGACGCTTTTAAGAGGGGGCCTACATCGTCAAAGGGTACCTTCCCAAAACAACAAAAATTGTATAATATAGAAACCAGTACTCCTGAAGAAGGAAATGACTCTTCGAATTATTGTGAACGTACAGAGGACGATTCACAGCAGGTAAATTTTTTGACGACCGGGCCACCAGCTTATTTCATATGAGGAGTAGTGCCTCATATCCAAGCATACCTTACCTAACGTGCCTGACCAACAGCACTACTGCCTTAAACTTTCTTATAGATACGGGAGCAAATAAAAATTTCATTAAGCCTACTCTAAGCTGCTCGTTCAATACCAGTCGATCCACCTTTCTCGGTGCAGACGGTGGCAGGACCAATAGTAATAAACAGGAAAATTTGCGAAACATTTTTCATAATGTAGGGAACGACACCAAGACAACTTTTTACACATTACCAAGACTTCAATCTTTTGACGGCATTATAGGAGATGATACGCTAAAGGCACTCGGTGCGGTGATAGATAGGAAAAATCATGTTCTCACACTCGAGTCGAACATTAAAATTCCACTGAGAAACAAAACAGTTGAAAGCATTAATTTTTCTGAAGCACCTGAAATTCCTAAGGCGGTAGTTCCTATTTTAAAGTCTCTTTTAGAAAAGTACTCCCATTTGTTCGGGCCACTGAATATAAAAACAAACATCAAAACCTCAGTTCGGGCTGAGATAAAAACCACTACAGATGAGCCCATATACACAAAAAGTTAACCATATCCCGCAAACATGAGGAAAGAGGTAGACAAGCAGGTTACCGAATTGCTCGAGGAAGGCATCATACGACCATCTAAAAGTCCGTATAATTCTCCCATTTGGGTAGTTCCGAAAAAAACCTAAGCCGTCCGGTGAAAAGCAGTATAGAATGGTTGTAGATTTCAAACGTTTGAATGCGGTTACCGTGTCAGACGCTTATCCTATTTCGGATATTAACGCAACACTGGCCAGTCTACGGAACGCCAAACATTTCACGACGATTGATCTTACCTCAGGTTTTCATCAAATTGCGATGAAGGATTCAGATATACCCAAAACCGCGTTTTCAACCATGAATGGAAAATACGAATTTCTGAGATTACCTTTTGGATTGAAAAATGCGCCGGCTATATTCCAACGCATGATTGATGATGTCCTTAAAGAATAGTGATGTGCTGAATTGTCGGTACCCAATACTTAAAAAAGATTTCGGTACCCAATAC
Organism: Rhagoletis zephyria; assembly: GCF_001687245.7. Classification (NCBI taxonomy): domain Eukaryota; kingdom Metazoa; phylum Arthropoda; class Insecta; order Diptera; family Tephritidae; genus Rhagoletis; species Rhagoletis zephyria. The sequence goes on along the minus strand of NW_016157656.1, from coordinate 145,759 downwards.
TTCCTTTTCGGTACCCGATACCGATTGTTTACATTAAACCTTCGCCATTATATGCATTTCAAGTTTAGAAAAAACTTTCATTACTAATTTATATCATATCGGTTAAAACACTTAAACTTATCGCAATAGAGAAATATTATATTATCAGTTTTAACGTCAGTCGAGGTTCAAGAAAAATTCTTTGACGGATGAAGAAGCCTTTCAGGGTGGATCAGTTATCGACAAGTTTCGGATCGATATCGCACTTGTTGGCGTAAAACTATTTCATATCATACGTAAACAAAACCGATACCGATTCGAAAATTGTCGCTAACTGGTTACAGAATCTCCCCAGGCCTACAAAAATGATATCGTCCGATTCAGCTGGACCAAAAATGCTCCAAACAAGTAAGAAGTTCCTGCATTATGGCCTCGAACCGACATACATATATACATCTTTCATTTGAAACAGTATTAAAAGCTCTATTGGCTCCTACATTCGGGTTTTGATAGGCGAGTCTCCCCTGAAGCGTTTTTTCCATATTTTTGGCCTATGTACGCTTTTATTCGAAACTTAAATGCTTCGGTACCGAGTATCGAGAGTATTGGATACTTTTTAAATCGGTACCGAACATCGACCAATACTTAAAAGTATTGACTCAGCACATCCCTATTAAAGAATATATTGGGAGGATATGCTATGTGTATATTGATGATATTATTGTTTTTGGAAAAAATACTGATGAGCATTTAAAAAACTTAGAAATAGTATTTGAAAGGCTCGCGATCGCCAATTTGAGAGTGAGTTTGGAAAAAACTAAATTTATGAGAACGGAAGTAGAATTTCTGGGTTAAGTGATCACGTCTGATGAGATGAAACCGGATCCTTCGAAGGTCCAGGCTATAGAGAACCTTTCGGGCCCAGAAACATTAAAAGAACTGAAAAGTTTGTTGGGAATGACGTCGTACTACCGAAAGTTCATTCGAGATTACGCGAAAGTTGCAAACCCGTTAACCAATCTCACGCGGGGGGAAAACGCGCAAGTTAAGGCCAACCAATCGAGAAGAATTCGCGTTAATCTGAACCGTGAAGCCCTTCAAGCTTTCGATAATTAAAAAAAACTAATAGTTTCCTCAGATATTCTTGCTTTCCCAGATTTCGAAAAACCATTTAACCTTACTACCGACGCTTCAAACTATGCCATTGGTGGGGTGCTGTCTCAAGCAGAACGAGGAAAAGATCGGCCCATCGCCTAAATTTCAATATCTTTAACTAGAACGGAGGAAAACTACGCCACAAACGAGAAAGAAATGTTGGCAATAGTTTGGGCTCTAGATAATTTAAGATCTTATCTTTATAGGGCGAAAAAAATTAAAATTTTCACTGATCACCAGACTCTCACGTTTGCGTTGGGAAGTAGGAACTACAAAGCAAAGTTGAAGAGGTAAAAGGCAAGAATAGAAGAGTATAACCACGAATTGTTTTACACTCCTGGTAAATCAAATGTTGTGGCAGACGCTTTTTCGAGAATTCCATACCAGGCAAACCATTTAACAGCATCGTTGGGGCCTAACGATTTATCAGCAGAAACTAGAAGCGAAGAGGGGACAGTTCACAGTGCGGACCGGAATGCGTCAGACCTTATTCCACATGTAGAAAGCCCTTTAAACGTTTTGCGAAACCAAATTATTTTTACGGAAGGGAATGCAATGATTTGCGTGAAAAATCCACATCCAGGTTTCACTCGTCACTATGTCAGTTTACCTATCATTGAAAAAACCAACTTAACCGAGGCCTTAAAAGAACGTTTAAACCCATCACTTATAAACGGAGTAAAAATTCCAGAGAATCATTTACAGCTTCTGCAAGAAGTGTATCTGGAACATTTTCTTTTGTTTTCGCTGCTCTTCGCCGTGTACGGACGTGTTTATTTAAGCTCTGTGCTTTTCGAATTGTTTTCTACTAATTTACATAATAGTGAAATACAAATATTTTCTCAAATAAAATAAACAATTTAGCTAAACACGGTTGGCTTCTCAAAGAAATAAAAATAAACAATAAACAATTAACAATTTGTCTTAGAGACTGTTAGCTGCGCTAATAATTTTATTTATTCGTTTATCAATTTTTCGTTGCTTCGTTCGATATGCCTTGTTTTTGTTGTCATCGAGTTGAGCGCGCTCAAAGCAGTGTGCAATGTGATAAGTGCAAAAAAGTCTACCACATGCAGTGCGTTGTTGGTACATTGGCTGCTGATTTGGATTATTTTAAAAATCCAGATCAAGTTTATATTTGTGGTGATTGCGCTGTTGCTCATCATGAAGAGTGTATTTCTCCAAATAATGCTGTCGCAGAACAGCTACAACAACAGTATGCACCGCAATACAATAATGTAACTGATAAAGAGCAAAATAATGTTTTATCATTTATTCTTGCTGAACTCAAAAGTCTGCGAGCAGAGCAAGAAAGTGCAGTTGCTGGTATTCACTCCCTGCAAGCTGACAAAAACAAATTACTTGGCGAGTTAGAAATAGTGCGCTCTGAACTCGCTAATTTCCATAAGCTCTTCGATGAAGGTTTTGCTGGTTCACTTGCTTCGCTCACGTCTGAGCTCAAAGAACTGCGCCGTAGTGTTAGCAAAAATGCAAATAAGGGTAAAGCTAATAACAACAAGAAAGGTAAAGCTAATAACAACAAGCAAGTCATATCTGATGATCAGCCAAACTCTGCTAAGTCTGGCGAACGGAATAACTACACCTTTCATGCGCATATGATTCCGAGCCCTATTAATGATACACCAGTTGACAAGTCGAATAAAAACAAAAACAATGCTGTGGGCACTGAAGTGATTGTTGATAAAGTAACTGCTGCTAAAAGTGTTGTTAGTGCAACGAACACTACATCTGGTCCTGCTGTTGAAGCTGCTACTCTCGCTAGTGCTCACACTTATGCTGGTGCTGCTAGTTTGTCTTGCGCTCATTCGCTTTTGGCGCCTTGTTCTTCACAAAGGGCGTCGACGTCGGCCGCCGCTGTTACTGCTTCTGTGTCGAATGCCTCTGCCGAGAACGAAGTAAATGCACCCAGTGGGAATGCTGGCGTAAACGTAGTTAATGCACCCAGTGGGAATGCTGTCGTAAATTCAATTAGAAATCTGAGCAATCCTATTGTGGTTGGTTCGAGTGATAACCTTGAACTTCAGGTTGCTCCTAAAATGATGTGGCTGCATCTGTCGTCTTTTTCCTCAAACGTGACGAATGCTGATATTATCGCCTATGTTTCGAAGCACGCTGAAATCAACCCTAAGTTTGTGGTGTGCTATGCCCTCGTTAAGCGGGATGTTGATATTCAAGAGTTGGTTAAAGTTAGTTTTAAACTTGGCGTGCCGCTCTCCTTCTACGATAAGGTAGTTAACGCCAGCATCTGGCCTACGAATGTTCAGATACGGCCGTTTCGTTCTTTTCGCAAGGACGGGCCACCTCAACACGGGATTTAGTAAATACACATTCTCACAAAGGTCTTAAAATTTACTTTCAAAATGTATCAGGCCTAAGAACCAAATCCGACTCACTCTTTATGATGAGTTCAAACCTGGATTATGATATCTTTGTAATAGTTGAGACTTGGCTTAATGATACCTTTATGGATGGTGAATTCTTCGATGAAAATTTATATTGCGTTTTTCGTAAAGATCGCGACGCATTAAAAACTGGTCTGTCTAGAGGAGGAGGCGTTTTAATTGCGGTTCGACGAAAATTTCGTGCGACTTTGGTGCCTATGCCGAATACTGATTCCCTATTGGATATTCTCTGCATTTCTGTTCATGGAGTCTCTAAACTTTTAATTTGTGCTTCTTATATACCTCCTTCTAGTAGCGACTTACTTTATAAAGAGCATGTTGATAATATTTTAGCCTTAGCATCTAGTCATGAAAATGTTTGCGTAATTGGCGACTTCAACCTCAGTAATTTAGAGTGGTCTACTTTTGACAATAGTAGGGGGCTTCTTCCAAAGTCTTCAAATTCGTTTGCTGAAACATATTTGTGTGACGGGTTTTCAAGATGTGACCTTAGTCAGATCAACAGTTTTAATAACAGTCTTCATAGAATATTGGATCTCGTATTTTTAAGTGATAACATGAATTTTTGCCTCCAGGAATGTTTAGACCCTTTGTCCAATCCTGGTCCGCATCATGTTCCGCTGGTTCTTCATTTGGAATTTTATGAGTTTAATACTTACGTAGAGGATACAATTTCCAAGTTTTGTTTTAAGAATTATGATGTTGATGTGGTTAATGCGGCAATTGACTCTATTGATTGGGATACGCTATTTACTGAGGTTGATGCTACCGGTTGTTTCAATATTCTTAAGTATAATCTAAGTTGTATTTGTAGTGAGCACATTCCTAAAGTAAAGAAAAAAGTTTACAAAATTCCTTGGTTCACGAAGGAGTTGAAAAAACTTAAGAATTTGAGAAACAAGTTTTTCAAAAAATTTAAAAATTCAAGGTTTCCTTTTTACAAAGAAATGTATTTAAAATATTTGAACGAGTTTAAATCATTGAGTAAAGTCTTGAAGCAGAATTATATAAGAAAATTCGAAGAGGATATTAAACTGAATCCGAAAGCTTTTTGGCGTTTTGTGAAGTCTAAAAAATCGTGTTCGAGTATTCCCTCTGCTGTATTTTATAAAGATACACAAGCTGATTCAGCATTAGTAGCTGCAAATCTCTTTGCGGATTTTTTCAGCTCGAATTTTGAGGCTGACTCTAATTTGAGTAGTAGTGATTTTTACAGTGGGTTTGGTGCTAGTGGTTCCGCGCTAAACTTTGGGGCTCTTGAAATCTCTTTAGACGATGTTGAACTGGGGATTCGTCAAATCAAACTGTCGTCGCAGACTGATGTTGATGGTTTGTCGTCTCACCTTTTTAAGAATTGTTCAGCTCTCGCCTACCCAATATGGCTGCTTTTTAATAAGTCTCTTGAGCAAGGCGTTTTCATTGATGCGTGGAAAATCTCCCTTATTACGCCAATTTTTAAATCGGGCAATAAAAATGATATCACCAATTATCGTCCTATTTCCAAAATTTCAACTGTCTCAAAACTTTTTGAATGTATAATAAATAATAAAATTTTCTTTTCCATTAGTCGTCTCATCTCAGTAGATCAGCATGGTTTCATGTCGGGGAGATCAACTACTTCTAATTTAGCAGTTTTCTCCGAATACTGCATTGAAGCTTTTAGTAACCGGGCCCAAGTTGACACCGTGTATACTGATTTTTCGAAAGCGTTTGATAAAGTTAACCATCGTATATTGTTATCGAAGTTACAGAGTTTTGGCTTCCACTCAAGTTTTTTAAGCTGGATCAAATCGTATCTCTCAAATCGATCTTGTTCAGTTGTAGTTGACGGGGTGTCGTCGTACTCTTTCATTGCTTCTTCAGGCGTTCCTCAGGGAAGCATTTTAGGGCCTATTCTTTTTGTGATTTTCATCAATGATATTACTAGTTGCTTTAAATTTTCAAAATTTCTTTTGTATGCTGATGACATGAAGATTTTTAGTAGTATTACGTGTTCCGCTGACTCGTTGAAGCTTCAGAGTGATCTAGACAATGTTGTAGCTTGGTGCCAGAAAAATATGCTTCCCTTAAATATTAAAAAATGCTCCCATGTCTCCTATTCCAAATCCCGTTCTCCTATCCCTACTTCATATTATATTGCAGGCTCACAACTAAGCATTGTTTCCAAAATCACTGATCTTGGGGTGGTCTTTGACTCGAAGTTCTCATTTCAAAGCCATCTTAATTATACTTTATCTAAGTCTTACTCTATGCTGGCCTTTGTCAGACGTTTCAGCTCAGATTTCTCGGATCCGTATACTTTAAAAACACTTTTCACCTCACTGGTGCGCTCGAGGCTTGAATATGCTGTTATCATTTGGCGTCCGTATTATTCCTGTCATATAAGTCGATTGGAGAGAGTGCAAAAAGTCTTTATTAAGTACGCTCTGCGCCCCCTTCATTTTGAACTTCCTGTTCCGGCTTATGAATCTAGATGTATGCTTATTGATCTCAAGACATTAAATTGTAGGAGAACCTTCCTATCTCTCACTTTCATTTTTAATTTAATATCCGGGGTGGTTGACTGCCCCTTTTTACTTGAACGCATATTTTTTCTTATTCCTAATATTTGTTTAAGGAATCATGCCACATTTTACGTTGGGCTAGCGAGGACCAATTATGCGGCTAATGCTCCTGTTGTTAGAGCTCTTAAAGAGTTTAACTTGCTCCCAAATTTTTCAATTTTGGACTTCTCCTTCTGTGAAAAAAGATTTAAAATGCTACTAAATGACCTGTTAAATTAGTTGGTAGTCTATCTTAACCTGTAACTAGTCTGTAAGAGATGTAATAATTTCAAGACTAAATAAATGTATTAAATGTATTAAATTAAATTAAAATCTGGATAACGCAGTGGGTGGTCGAAGATGTTGCCAGCGAAGATAGAATTTGTAGAATAATAGAGAACGAACATAGGAGGGCTCATAGGAACTCGAGGGAAAATAAAGAGAAAATCCTAGAAAAATACTATTTTCCCAAAATGGCGAGCCGGATAAGAAAATTCACCACCATTTCTGAAACCTGCCTCGCAAACAAATATGATAGGCATCCTCCAGTACCGCCGATGAAAGACACTCCGGTGTCAAAATACCCATGCGAAATTGTGCATGTGGACATCTTCGAAATTCAGGGAGAAAAATTTGTATCCTGCATAGATAAATTTTCCAAATTTGCAAAACTTTTCCACATAAAAAACCGAGCATCCGTCACTATTCGCACCAAGCTAGCTATACTAGTCCATTACTTTACAACTCCTAAAATGATTGTAACCGATAACGAGGGGGGATTCATGACTCCTATGGTATGTAACTATATAAGAGGTCTGGGGATTGAACTATATCAGACTCCAGTTCAAAGAAGTGAGGTAAATGGTCAGGTTAAAAAATTCCACTCTACAATTATTGAGATCTATCGATGCATTCAGAAAGAGACCAAAAGAATTGCAGTCGATCGTTACAACACAACAATACACTCTGTAATGAAAAGGAAGCCTAGCGACATATTTTTCAATAGAACTGAAAGAATTAACTACCAAGGACTGACCGACTTCAAAAACAGGGTTCACAAAGAAATCAGAGAACAAATCAAGAGGAACCAGGTGCTAAGAAATCTCCCGTTGAATAGGAAACGGAAAAGACCTAAGAAGTTTAGGCCAAAAGATGAGGTTTACGTTAGGGATAAACAGATAAAGGCGAAGCAGAAAACACTTTTTACAAAAAGGAAGTTGTTGGTAAGGATAATAGGGTGACCTTGGTTACAGACACTGGTAGGAAGATCCATAAGGCACAAATTAAAACTACTTCCAAGTAAAAAAAAAAA
>NW_016157656.1:135435-138302 GCF_001687245.7 Rhagoletis zephyria | reverse complement strand
AAAAAAAAAAAAAAAAAAACAGCAAACAACAAACAACAAATTAAATCAAGCGCACGACAGGAAAGGCAAAACAAAAAAAAAATGATTTTTCCGAATGTCGGAAGACAAAATAATAAAAACTATTATAGCACAGACGAAACAAGGGGGCCAACACACTTACTAATGTAAATTTTTTAAGGTTCAGTGGCATATTGTTTGCATTACACCAACTAACCACGTTGCTCAGATCCGCTTGTAACAAAGACCTTTCTTCGATAGAGGGCAATGTTTTAAAAAGTTTCACATCATCGGCATACATTAAAATTTTTGAATGTTTAATTATAGAAGAAATATCATTAATGAATATCAGGAGCAGAATCGGACCAAGGTGGCTTCCCTGAGGAACTCCTGAAGAAACTTTAATGATGTTGGAAGAACAATTTTTAAAAATAACTCTTTGTGTTCTATCAGAGAGGTAAGAGGAGATCCATTAAAGATTGGGCTGAAAGCCGATTAGGTCGAGTTTGTGGATGAGTAACGAGTGACACACTTTGTCAAAAGCTTTACTGAAATCGGTATATATAACGTCGGTATGAGCATTTTCTCTAAAACCGTTTAAGACATGAGCTGTAAACTCCAATAAATTAGTGATAGTAGATTTTCCTTTAGAAAACCCGTGTTGAGATTGTGAAATTGAAGAAGATATAGAATATGTCAGCTGATTAACAATAATTGCTTCGAATAATTTGGTGATAGCGGAGAGCTTCGCTATGCCCCGATAGCTTTCTATAGAAGACCTGCTGCCGTTTTTGTGAAGTGGTATTATGAAAGATTCCTTCCAGGCTGACGGAAAAACGCCATGTTTTAGTGACAAGTTGAATATAGTTGTTAAAGGCTCGCAGATGTTCTCAGCGCAGTTTTTAAGAAAACAGATCGGAATATGATCAGGTTTTTAAATAGTGTAAAACTTCATCGGAAGATATTACTGGAATATAAGCAGAGTTGATTGGACAAAGCTCGTACGGATAGTCTACACTTCTAGGAAGTCTACAAAAGAACTGGACCTAAAGAACTGGGCAAACATATTGGCAATTAGTTGGCTGTCGCTAGACACAGTATTGCGATAACGTATAGCGGACGGAAAACCATGTGCTTTACGCTTTGAATTTACGAAACCATAAAATGATTTAGGATGGCTAATTAAATTCTTCTTAATTTTACATAAATATGACTTATTACATTTCTTATTTAATGCATAGTAGCTATGCCGCAAAACTGAGTACTTTACGTAATCACTGTGTAAGACCGTTCTTTTACACAGTCTAAAAGAATGTGACTTTTTATTTTTCAATTTTTTAAGCTCTTTAGTGAACCATAATTGTGTTGGTTCTTCATAAACAATATTACGTTTCGGCACATAGTTTCGAAACAAATTGAAAATAGTATCATTAAAGTGCTCAAAGCTGCGCTCCACGTCATCTCTATATATTGGCCAAGATAACTTTGAAAATTCTCTGTTAGTTTTTCTGAAATTTGCTTTCGCAAAAACATATATATTACTTGAACTATACGACTTATTATTATGTATTTCATTTATGATTTCGTAGCTTAACTCAAGAGCGGGATGGTATGCATCCTATGGCAAAACTAGGGGATCACACCGATTAATAGAGGACTTCGGAACATCATCAACGTAAACGAGATCCAAGACCTTTCCAAACTTATGTGGATATGTATTTATTTGTTTAAGGCAAAGTTCAGCCATTTCCTCCAGAAATACATTGTAACTATCTCTAGATGAAACTGGTACAACATCGGTGCCAATAATGTTCCATGAAATGTGTGGCAGATTTAAATCGCCCAAAACAATCGTAGAATCGGATGCCGTTAGTATTGCATTTACTGCATATATACTGATACGGCAGAGTTAGGAGGGATGTAGCAAAGAGCTAAATAAACATAACTCTTTCCAGCCTGTACACGTATACATTCAGAGCTGGGTCGTAATGATTCCTTTAGGAATTAAATTACTCCCAATTACAGATTACAGGGAATTGTAATTAGGAATCAATTCCTTCAGTCCACAGCAAAGGAATCGATTACTTTCTCAATTCCTTGAAGTAATTTCAAATGTAATTATNATATTTTTGAGGGGGGCTGCCACCTATTTGGAAATTGTAACTCAGTTAAATTGATAAAGTAAATGAAATGTTGACATGTGGGTGTCAAACTAAAGAGTTTTAAAAAGGCTTACAGTCTACCATGAACACTTACAGAGATATGCAATATGAAAAGTTTGGTTTATATGGGAGGTGCCACGCCCCATTCTCCAACCATGCAAATTTTTCTCCATGAGTATGGAATTGATCTTATATATGTATATATCCCCATACCCAGTTCTATTCCTCTACCACAAATATATGCAGTTTGAAAAATTCGGTTTGTATGGGAGGTGCCACGCCCCGTTTCTATATCGAAACTTTTTTTAGCCTATACGGTAAACTCGGTATACTCGGTGTTTTNAAAAAAACGGTATACAGTTCCGTAACATACTACTTAAAATTAATTTTACGTCTCTCGGCGTTTTTTGTGTAATTTTAGCGTCGTTACAGTGTTATCATCAAAATTTAGCCATAGCAATGAAATTTGTTTATAAAACTCTTAGGAGGTAGGATCTCCAGTCCCACAGGGCTCGTAATTCAAGCGGACTCTATCCTCATTTGTAACGCAGGATACCAGTAAGAGTACTTCAAAGGCCCCAGAAGGCACGCCATTTTGGGTAGAATTAAGGGTACCATAATATACACAATTGAGTCAGTACATTTTTATAGATCCGCAGGGATTAGTCCAAGAGAACAGCAGTGCCCAAGGCAGCAACATTTATGGGT
>NW_016157656.1:135309-135400 GCF_001687245.7 Rhagoletis zephyria | reverse complement strand
TTTAATTCCATTACAAGGAATTTCATATTGTAATTGGAATAAATTACGTGCTAGTAATGTATTTTTTTTCCAATTCCAATACAATGTGGAG
>NW_016157656.1:130764-134843 GCF_001687245.7 Rhagoletis zephyria | reverse complement strand
GTTTTTTGTGTAATTTTAGCGTCGTTACAGTGTTATCATCAAAATTTAGCCATAGCAATGAAATTTGTTTATAAAACTCTTAGGAGGTAGGATCTCCAGTCCGCCAGGGCTCGTAATTCAAGCGGACTCTATCGTCATTTGTAACGCAGGATACCAGTAAGAGTACTTCAAAGGCCCCAGAAGGCACGCCATTTTGGGTAGAATTAAGGGTACCATAATATACACAATTGAGTCAGTGCATTTTTATAGATACACAGGGATTAGTCCAAGAGAACAGCAGTGGGCAAGGCAGCAGGGCGGGTTATGCCTGCTTCGACATTTATGGGTCTGTTCTGCCACGAAGCGCGTTCGCGGTAGGATCTGGAAAATTTAACCGTTACCCTATAACCTGAACAGCTACAGTTTAAGTTATTCGGTTTTCTTAAAGTCCAATTAGTAATACCACTTAGGTAAAAGTTGTTTATTCAAGGCAGTTAGCAACCAAGAAATTTAACAAAACTATTGCAATTCAACAGTAAAAAAATTTTTTTTTATAAATTTTTCGATTACTTTTTAAATTACTTTATTTATAAAAAAAAATTTTTTTACTGTTGAATTGCAATAGTTTTGTTAAATTTCTTGGTTGCTAACTGCCTTGAATAAACAACTTTTACCTAAGTGGTATTACTAATTGGACTTTAAGAAAACCGAATAACTTAAACTGTAGCTGTTCAGGTTATAGGGTAACGGTTAAATTTTCCAGATCCTACCGCGAACGCGCTTCGTGGCAGAACAGACCCATAAATGTCGAAGCAGGCATAACCCGCCCTGCTGCCTTGCCCACTGCTGTTCTCTTGGACTAATCCCTGTGTATCTATAAAAATGCACTGACTCAATTGTGTATATTATGGTACCCTTAATTCTACCCAAAATGGCGTGCCTTCTGGGGCCTTTGAAGTACTCTTACTGGTATCCTGCGTTACAAATGACGATAGAGTCCGCTTGAATTACGAGCCCTGGCGGACTGGAGATCCTACCTCCTAAGAGTTTTATAAACAAATTTCATTGCTATGGCTAAATTTTGATGATAACACTGTAACGACGCTAAAATTACACAAAAAACACCGAGTATACCGAGTTTACCGTATAGGCTAAAAAAAGTTTCGATATAGAAACGGGGCGTGGCACCTCCCATACAAACCGAATTTTTCAAACTGCATATATTTGTGGTAGAGGAATAGAACTGGGTATGGGGATATATACATATATAAGATCAATTCCATACTCATGGAGAAAAATTTGCATGGTTGGAGAATGGGGCGTGGCACCTCCCATATAAACCAAACTTTTCATATTGCATATCTCTGTAAGTGTTCATGGTAGACTGTAAGCCTTTTTAAAACTCTTTAGTTTGACACCCACATGTCAACATTTCATTTACTTTATCAATTTAACTGAGTTACAATTTCCAAATAGGTGGCAGTCCCCCTCAAAAATATTTCCAACAGTTATCTTTCTACCTCTTTAATTTGATACCCATATTGTAATATTTTATTTATTTTATCAATGAAATTTAGTTAAATTTTCAAAGAGATGGCAATCCTCCTCAAACATATTCTCGGCAGTAAGCCTTCTTAAAACTCTTTAGTTTGACACCCACATGGCAATATTTCATTTATTTTATCAATTTGACTGAGTTATAATTTTCAAATAGGTGGCAACCCTCCAAATTTTTGCGATATCATTGGTTCTGGTATTATACCGAATAATTAAAAAAAAATATTCAAATCGGTTCAGCCGTTCTCGGGTTTTGCTGACCGTGACATACGAACACAACATTTATATATATATAGATATACATAGAAGATGTCCAATGTGTTCTTTCGATTTTAATCTTTGACCACAACAAAACTCCACATTGTATTGGAATTGGAAAAAAAATACATTACTAGCACGTAATTTATTCCAATTACAATATGAAATTCCTTGTAATGGAATTAAAAAAAAAACAAATAATTACATTTGAAATTACTTCAAGGAATTGAGAAAGTAATCGATTCCTTTGCTGTGGACTGAAGGAATTGATTCCTAATTACAATTCCCTGTAATCTGTAATTGGGAGTAATTTAATTCCTAAAGGAATCATTACGACCCAGCTCTGAATGTATACGTGTACAGGCTGGAAAGAGTTATGTTTATTTAGCTCTTTGCTACATCCCTCCTAACTCTGCCGTATCAGTATATATGCAGTAAATGCAATACTAACGGCATCCGATTCTACGATTGTTTTGGGCGATTTAAATCTGCCACACATTTCATGGAACATTATTGGCACCGATGTTGTACCAGTTTCATCTAGAGATAGTTACAATGTATTTCTGGAGGAAATGGCTGAACTTTGCCTTAAACAAATAAATACATATCCACATAAGTTTGGAAAGGTCTTGGATCTCGTTTACGTTGATGATGTTCCGAAGTCCTCTATTAATCGGTGTGATCCCCTAGTTTTGCCATAGGATGCATACCATCCCGCTCTTGAGTTAAGCTACGAAATCATAAATGAAATACATAATAATAAGTCGTATAGTTCAAGTAATATATATGTTTTTGCGAAAGCAAATTTCAGAAAAACTAACAGAGAATTTTCAAAGTTATCTTGGCCAATATATAGAGATGACGTGGAGCGCAGCTTTGAGCACTTTAATGATACTATTTTCAATTTGTTTCGAAACTATGTGCCGAAACGTAATATTGTTTATGAAGAACCAACACAATTATGGTTCACTAAAGAGCTTAAAAAATTGAAAAATAAAAAGTCACATCTTTTAGACTGTGTAAAAGAACGGTCTTACACAGTGTTACGTAAAGTACTCAGTTTTGCGGCATAGCTACTATGCATTAAATAAGAAATGTAATAAGTCATATTTATGTAAAATTAAGAAGAATTTAATTAGCCATCCTAAATCATTTTATGGTTTCGTAAATTCAAAGCGTAAAGCACATGGTTTTCCGTCCGCTATACGTTATCGCAATACTGTGTCTAGCGACAGCCAACTAATTGCCAATATGTTTGCCCAGTTCTTTAGGTCCAGTTCTTTTGTAGACTTCCTAGAAGTGTAGACTATCCGTACGAGCTTTGTCCAATCAACTCTGCTTATATTCCAGTAATATCTTCCGATGAAGTTTTACACTATTTAAAAACCTGATCATATTCCGATCTGTTTTCTTAAAAACTGCGCTGAGAACATCTGCGAGCCTTTAACAACTATATTCAACTTGTCACTAAAACATGGCGTTTTTCCGTCAGCCTGGAAGGAATCTTTCATAATACCTCTTCACAAAAACGGCAGCAGGTCTTCTATAGAAAGCTATCGGGGCATAGCGAAGCTCTCCGCTATCACCAAATTATTCGAAGCAATTATTGTTAATCAGCTGACATATTCTATATCTTCTTCAATTTCACAATCTCAACACGGGTTTTCTAAAGGAAAATCTACTATCACTAATTTATTGGAGTTTACAGCTCATGTCTTAAACGGTTTTAGAGAAAATGCTCATACCGACGTTATATATACCGATTTCAGTAAAGCTTTTGACAAAGTGTGTCACTCGTTACTCATCCACAAACTCGACCTAATCGGCTTTCAGCCCAATCTTTAATGGATCTCCTCTTACCTCTCTGATAGAACACAAAGAGTTATTTTTAAAAATTGTTCTTCCAACATCATTAAAGTTTCTTCAGGAGTTCCTCAGGGAAGCCACCTTGGTCCGATTCTGCTCCTGATATTCATTAATGATATTTCTTCTATAATTAAACATTCAAAAATTTTAATGTATGCCGATGATGTGAAACTTTTTAAAACATTGCCCTCTATCGAAGAAAGGTCTTTGTTACAAGCGGATCTGAGCAACGTGGTTAGTTGGTGTAATGCAAACAATATGCCACTGAACCTTAAAAAATTTACATTAGTAAGTGTGTTGGCCCCCTTGTTTCGTCTGTGCTATAATAGTTTTTATTATTTTGTCTTCCGACATTCGGAAAAATCATTTTTTTTTTGTTTTGCCTTTCCTGTCGTGCGCTTGATTTAATTTGTTGTTTG
>NW_016157656.1:129792-130739 GCF_001687245.7 Rhagoletis zephyria | reverse complement strand
TTTTCGATTACTTTTTAAATTACTTTTTGAGGAATGGAATTCGAAAAAAATCAATTATATTTTCAATTCCTTTCAAAGGAATTGGAAAAAAATTATATTTTCAATTCCTTTCAAAGGAATTGAAATAATTAAAATTACATTACAAGCACGTAATTTATTCCAATTACAATATGAAATTCCTTGTAATGGAATTAAAGAAAAAAACAATTCCATTTGAAATTACTTCAAGGAATTGAAAAAGTAATCGATTCCTTTGCTATGAACTAAAGGAATTGAATCCTAATTACAATTACTGAGGAATGTAATTGTAATTGTAATTGCATTTACCCAGCTCTGTATACATTTAAATTCGGTATATTCAATGACAGGAACACTAACTTCCTCGGATGGTATCGATGAATGCACAGCAAAAAGAACACCACCGCCGATTCTGCCCCGCGGTCGCTCCTGCATATTTGATATTCATTTGGAAGAATTTCGGAATTAAAAATATGAGGTTTGAGCCATGTTTCTGTCAAGGAAATAGTATTATAATTGCAGTGAAAACCTTTTAAATATAAGTCAGTTAATTTGGTATTCAAACCTCTAACGTTTTGATAATAATAATAATAATATCCCAACGGTTTTTACCCTCCATTCCCGCCCATCCGCACGAGGGGCGCAGTCCGCATGACGTACGGAACCAATATTTTAAATTTTTTGCGCCGAGTCACGATAGGCAGGAGTTTGTTAAGTGTCGAGATCTAAAACTGTTCAGCTACAGAACTAAATTCATCAGCTGATTTTATGTATTTATGTCAATAATTCACTTATTGAGAGAGGAGAGTATCGCTTTCTTAATGCTGAAAAGCGGATCTGATATATCAAACGTGCTGGAATGAGAGTTAAAATCCTGGCATAAGCAACGGAGTGGGTCGTGCAATTCAAAATTGGTTTTACAAGCTTTC
>NW_016157656.1:120756-124816 GCF_001687245.7 Rhagoletis zephyria | reverse complement strand
ACATATGCATGCATGCATACATAGATTCCCTTCAAGACCAATGCTTTGATGGTATTCACGGGAAAGTTTATGTAGGTACATTTACATATTTTACACTTTTAACATTAATGTCAAGGCAGATATTTTAAGATACACTTCTTAACAAACAAATTTTTTTAAGTTATTATGAATAGATAAAAGAGACATCTTCTTTGAATTCTTAATTCTTAAAACTTGACATTCCAAGTGCTTATAAAAACTTTATACATGTTAACTAGATT
The DNA here is from genome assembly GCF_001687245.7 of Rhagoletis zephyria. NCBI lineage: Eukaryota > Metazoa > Arthropoda > Insecta > Diptera > Tephritidae > Rhagoletis > Rhagoletis zephyria. The sequence goes on along the minus strand of NW_016157656.1, from coordinate 124,556 downwards.
GGCCATTTATCTTAAAATTATATAATTTTAATTATTTGTTTATACAAATGCAGTTTAACAAAACCCGTATAAATCCAAGGTTTAATCTTTGCGCAACATTAACAAAATCAACAAACTTTCGTAAAGCTTTTTAATTAGATTTGATATAAATACATATTTTGAGTATGCACTTTTGTAGCCCGATCAATTCAAATAAAGCGCGAGTTTAAAATACATAGCTGCGACTTATCGTTGATTTTTAATATATATTTTTTTTTTGATGAAGGCGTTGCTCATTTTCTTCATTAAAAAAATCGACGAACAATATGAAAGAAAATTACCGACATCGTCAAAAATATGCCATACATCAATTGTAAATCACAGGTACTTTAAATTTGCACTTTATTAGACTAAAATTGAATGAGCTAAAAAACTGCAAAATATTAATAGATAAAATTGAAATAGAAAGTTCGAAATTTTTACAAAATTTTGACGATTTTTTTAATGTTGTTCAAAGATTAAACTTATTTTCATTTAGTGTTTGTTAAGGAATAAACTATATTTTTATAAACAAATAATTCAAATTAAAATATAATAAAATAAATAGTCAAATCTAGTCAATATGTGAGTGTCGTAAAGTTGTGATATTTAAGAACATCTCTTAATTAACGATGACACTGTTTCTATATGAAGCTGATTTCAACATTTTGTTTGAATAAATTTTAGTATCGAAAATATTCTTTCAAAACTTGCCTAGGAATGTGATATAATGGTTAGTTCAAAACCTTTTTTCGAAATTTATAAAGGCAAAAACGAGAAGGCCAAGACAAAAAGAGAATAAAAAAATTTCCCGCAGTGAATTTTCAGATTTTTAAAACGGTATAGTAATTTAATTTTTTAAATTTAAATAAAGCATGAATACTCCATGGAATAAACGAATAGATAAAAAATATATGACGGTAAAACTGGCACATACATAAATATATGAAACAATGCACCAGGCGACGCCTCTAGCCATTGTGTGTCACAAATTTAAGTTATCGATGGAAATTTTTTTTCATGCCCCCCAAAGCCAAATCCTGGCTACGCCACTGGAGGAATCAGAATCTACAATGAGAGACGAGTCTAATGGTACCTTTGAAAAAGCTATAGCATAATTTTTTCACTATGCCTTTTTGATATCAAAAATTTTAAAATAACTTTCATTTTCAGTCTCTTCTGATCTTTAGTTTTAATTTTAGTCGATATGTATGGCTTTATATCAGTAGTATAAATATACCGGTTCCAGAATCGGTATATTGTTTGCTGCTGCTCTGGTTTCACAACCGCTATAAGGTTTGCTGCTGCTCCGCCAAAGATGTCGCAGATCGATATCCAAGTTCAGAACCCAGATAAAAGCCGCAAGATGTCGCTGATGACAAATCCGAGTCGAGAACCTGAACCGATCACAGGGTGTACCGCTGATGGAAATCCGATTCAAGGTGGTTTATATGTCGAAAGTTGATAGTGTATTGGTATACATATCCACATACATATTCTCATACATACATCCATATGCAAACGTACATACGTACATATGTATATACATATATAGATGCTCCACCCCTAGAAAAGTGTGTTAATAATGTTCACATAGTTAATTGCTAAGTATTTATTATGTATGTGTATATGAATGGAAAGGCCTGTTGATGTTGATGATGAGAACAAATAAAATTTAATTTGAAATAAAAGAAAGTTTTATAATTAGTTATTTATTTTGATAATAAGAATTTTAAACATAAATGTCCGCATTTATATGAATTATAGCTTTGCTGTTTATTATAGTTATATTTAGTGTTTTTTCCTAAATACTTTATTATTTGCTTAGGAGGCTGTTAGTAATCAATCTCATTATCGTTTTTCCAGTAAGCTACCCAATGCGTTCCCGGACCCTTTGAACTATCCAAATTTATTATTCCACATTCTCTCTTAAATGGTTTACGGGGTAAAGTGTCACACATGAATACCCCTCTAAAATTTGGAATAAATTTTGAATACTTCTTTAAGTCTACATCAGTAAGAGGTCTTCTGGGTAGCTTCATTAAGAGTTTTTTTGGTATGGTTTTAAATATAATCCGAATCCCTTTTTATAAGGCTTTAAAAACATTCCTTTTCCCATTGAAATAGCTTCCATTGTATTATTATGACGTTTCGCCTCCAATAACTGCTCCTTTCCAGTTTTTATAGCATTGATTGTTTTAATAATTCCTGCTGTACCGCCAGATAGACTTCCAAGTGCTCCTAATGCTACGAATAAAGGCACTAATGGGAGAAATTCTCCAGATTTAGGTAATGGTATTNATTATTTTTCTTTAAATTTTGTTTAGCGCTTTTTAAAGCATGTTTGAAGAGATGATAACCAGTTTTTCCTCCCACTTTCTTAGTTTTACTATAAATGTTCCCCATACCGAATTTCGTTTTTGTCTTCATTATATTTGTAACTAACCAAGCATTTGTTTTCTCATTAAGATTGCTATCCTTCGCTTTAACTCTTTCCCAAGCCTTCTCAATTAATTTTTTATCAGCAATATATCCGTTATCTAAATCTTTATTATATAAATATGATATATCATGTTCTCTACAAGCAGTGTCTAGTAGATTAATCCCTCGATCTCCTCTTACTAAAAGTTCCGTAGTTTCGTTCCAGGTTCACAAAATTCATAACTAGCCAAATGAAGTTCAATTGCTGACTTAGTGAGAAAAGTTGTTAAGCATACTTCTTATGAAATCTCACATTTTGATATAGAAAGCAGGAGATATTAATAATACATCGTTTTGAAAAAAGATTGAGATACTTGTTTTTCTCGTTTATATTCATTGAAAGACAAATTTATTTAATTCAAAAGAGTCACCGAATGTATAACAAATTCAAAAATAATACGAAATCTTTTAATCTTTCACATATGAATGGAAAGGTCTGCTGACGTTGATGATGAAAACAAAAAAAATTTAGTTTAAAATAAAATAAAGTTTTATAATTACTTATTTATTAATATTTATTATTAGATATTTAATGAAGAAATAAATTTTCTTAATATTGTTACATTTTTTTCAGCACATATAGAATTATTATGATATTTACAAGTATTTATATTTTTATTATATAAATTCTTTAAATTCGTTAAATCATCTAAATTATATAAAATAATATCGTATCCGAATAAGCGTTGAATCCATCTGATTTTTTCCAATCCTTTAGCTTTGAATATATAATTTTCTCTTTCCAGTTATTAGTTGTTTTATCCCGTATCATCAACTTAAATTCTTCAAAAGGAGGTTGAATAAGAAACGTTGTTATATATGATATATATGTTATATATATGTTGATATGCTGACTTCTTTAGCAATAAATTTCCTATTAAAATAGAATCCCTGAACATCTATAACCAACGTATATTCCTCTGACATTATATAGCTTAAGCTTTTTTAAATTCGTTTAAAAAATTGTCTTATGAGTTTCTATAAAGGTTTATAATATTTTTTAGAGTCTAATGAAATCTTATTTAAATAATTACAAACATAAGTATATATTAGAGCCACCAATTTTATTAACTTATCGATTACACTCCGCTGAATAATGAAAACCAAATATCAAATTAATCTTTTTATATACTACATTTACATTCTTTTTATATTTCATATTTATATAATAAATCCATCTCATTCTATTAAAAGTTAAGAAATTTCCATATTCATATCATGTTTATAACTTTTAATATCAATTAATGTGACATCTGAGCGTAGTGTAGTATCATCTCCAGTAACAATTTCAATTTCACCGT
>NW_016157656.1:118363-119436 GCF_001687245.7 Rhagoletis zephyria | reverse complement strand
GTCTGGGCCTGGTGCTTTCTTGGCCTTTACTCTATTAGTGGCGGACTTGAGCTCTTCTGCGGTAAATGGTGGTATTTCTTGAGGAGCGATGATAGGCTCCATTTCTTTGGTTAATGCCTCATGCGTGGGAAAGAGTTCACTTACTATGCAGTCCATTTTTTGAGCGCTAAGCTCTGGTGGTTTTGCCATGGCCCCAAGTTTTTTCATTACCACCTTGTATCCGAGACCCCAGGGATTTCTGTTTATATCCTCACGCAGTTCTTTCCACTTTCTGTTCTTGCTGGCCTCGATTGCTCGTTTGAGTTCTTTTCTAGCAGCTTGGTATAGTTGTGCCTCTTCGATTGCAGCGCTTCTACGTGGCGTGGAGGCACGTTCGTCTTAGTTGAGCTATGTTTTCCGTCCACCAATATGCAGGTGTTTTGTGTCGATTGCTTCCAATTGTCGGCATCGTTTTGGTACAGGCTCTGGAGATCATTTTCGTGTAGTCTCTACTATTTCCATTGCGTTATTGTGAGAGGAATCTTCTGAGCCATGCGCATTTATTTCAGATAGTAGTGCTTCACTATTTAATTTCGAGACATTCCATTTGCGAGTGCTACATTGCATCTTCTTTCGTAAACCATCGTTTTTGGAGTCTATTATAAAAGAGATGTATTGGTGATCGCTACCAGTGTAACCTTCAAATACTTTCCATTCCTTTATGGTGCCTGCTATGCCTTCTGATGCTAGTGTGATGTCTGGCGTGGTTTCCTCGCATCCTGGTCTTCGGAAGGTTGTTGCTGGGCCAGTATTTAGCACTATAAATCCGAGTCGGGCTGACATTTCTAGCACGCGTTTGCATCTGGAGTCCGTGTTTGGCATCCCCCTCTCCGTGGCTCTTGAGTTTGGGTCTCCTGCCATCAGAAAGGGTCCTTCCAAGTTCATGGCCGTATCTTCGATATCGTCGAGTTTATCTTGGAAGTCTTGTATGCTATCGTTTGATGTCAGGTAGCAGCTTATTATTTTTATATGGTTGTATCTGGCCCAGGCGAAGCCGTTTCCATGTCCTTTTTCAGAGATGTGCATGCTGCTTC
>NW_016157656.1:117883-118343 GCF_001687245.7 Rhagoletis zephyria | reverse complement strand
GATCATCTGTGTCAGTAGCGCGTCAGCCGTTTTACTTCTGTGCATGTTGGCTTGCAGGACATTCATTTCTTGGACCAGTTTCTATATACTGAGCATCTTATGGAGCTTGGAATGTGATCCAGCTGAGTGTATTTGGCTTCCGAGCGCAAGCAGCATTTTGGTGGCTTATTACACTCTTTTAGCTTATGACCTGGTTGACCGCATTTTATACAGAGGCCTTGCCCTCTTCTGTCTGGGCCTTTGCAGCCCCCGATTAGATGGCCAGGGCCAAAACATCGAAAGCCCATCTTGCAGTTTTCTTTGAGTCGCAGTCTACAGTTTATACAGCCGATTTTGATCCTTGCTTGCTTTATTATTATATCAACTTTTTCTTCATCGAGCGTGACGAAGGCCCTCACCTGTTCTCTACTTTTGGGAGCGGAGATGTTGATCTTCATAGCTTTGTCGTATCCTTGCAGCA